>NC_072738.1:133524308-133763159 GCF_026930045.1 Uloborus diversus | reverse complement strand
ACCGTTGTTTCATGCCATCCGACTCTAACGAATGTTATTTATGATGATGCATGTATATTTTAAATTTTGGGGAGTTAATTGTTTTGTATTGTTTCAATATGTGCACATACAAAATTTCATTAAAATCGGTCCGGTAGTTCCAGAGATAATTGACCAAATCTGAAAATTCTCTTAATTTTTTACATCAGTGTAGTTTAAAAGTTTATGCTTAATAATGAAATATTTTGTATGCATTTCTTAATAATTTAGGAAAGTTATTTCGAAGTATAAAAAGCAGGTTTATCTGACCTCATATATCTAAATTAAAACTGATAATTTTTAATGTTTTTTAAAATGCTGGAATAGCTTTACAAATGAATGCTTCAATAAAACTGCAATCACTTAATCATTTCCAGTTTTGTGCACCACAATACTCGGTCATATACGATATGCCTGTACCGTAAAAAACATTCATTGATTATTTCTGTGAAACGTTTCGGGAATTCTGAGGCTTTTACCAAATTCTTGTGAAAACTTAGTATATTTTCCAAATAGTTTCCTTTATCACTATAAAATGCACGAAATCTGTTTTCTCACTGTACTGAGAAGTATTTTCATCGAACGGTTTAAAGAATATTTGACTGTCTTTCCTAATTGTTTCGATTCGATTACGGTCCACCAAGATTGACTAGGTTTCCAATGGGAGCGAATGAGTCTCTGACTTAAAGCTTTCTAAGAATTTCAGGCAAATGAGATGCTTGGTGCTTACTTGCAGTTATGTTTTAGCCTCGACTGTGGCTAAGTCAAAAATGCTTTTAGAAAATGAATCGTAGCTCTTGGAAAATCGGGAAAGTGCCAATCTGTTACTTAAAGACTACCGTAAAATGGTACTACTTTGTGCCAAGGGGGCAACAATGGGCCACTATTGCCATGATTATTTTGCGGTCTAGTGTCTCTTTTTCAAACTTACGAGCTACAAAAAATCCACCAGGTAGTGTAACCATTTAGGTAGTTCAAGACGCTTTATCAGAGATTGCCATTGTTTTTTTTATACCTTAGATAAATTAGTTGTTCTTAGTGCGTGATTCGAGTTACTCGTGGAAGTGCCAAAATTCTCCTTTGGGCAGACCACTTATACTGTTTTCCAAGATCTGGTAAGTTCAGATGTGCTTTACTACTTTGTCAGTTGTGAATGAAGCCGCTTGTTGACTTAAAATGTTTCATAGTTTTCACAAGCTCTCAACATTTATCGAAGATGGGAATGTTAGGGTATAACCATGAACCACCTATTTTTCACGACTTTTAGGGGCTTGGAGCTTCATTTTATTCTCTGTAGGGATGCTTTCGTCATATGTTGTGTTATTTCTGGGTTAAAATGAGGTGGCCCATAGTTATACCCCGTAGGGGCACAACTATGGGCCCACGGAAAAAAAAATCCCTTTCCTCTTCTTTTCAACTGAGATTTTTTTAAACATTTCATTTCAAAGAGGAGATGTATAGCTTCCATTGCTAAAGTCCTCAAATTTCTAAATCAAAGATGTACACGGAATTTTCATCGAAAACATCAAAAAATGGCACATAAGTGGACTATTTACGGTACTTTCGCGTTTTTTTCTGAAGATTTAAGAAATATGACTGGCATCGCCACCTTAGTCAACCAAGAATCCCTTAAAAGGGGCCGTGGTAGCCTGATCGGTAGGGCATTGGACTCGGGGCCGGAGGGGCTCGGGTTCGATCCCCGCTGGTCGAAGACCCACCGTCGTCATTAAAGGGGACTGGGCGACGTTAAATATGCTCGTGGTCTCAATGTCCTCCAAGTGAAACGATACCTCTGGGGGTGCTAGTACAGTCATAGAAAAAAAAAACGAAACACTCGATCGTATTCAAAGACTATAGATACTAGAGACACGTGTAAGGTGTCATTATTTCAGGAATAAAAAGTTCTACATAATTATGGTAAAAAATTTTTGTTAAGGGGTCGTCTTCATATTAAAACGAGCATCAACTTCAAATTTTTCAATGAGAACCCCCTTTTTTTATCACATATTTCTAATCAGCATCTTTTTTTAACTTTGTATACAAAGTTTTGTTTAATTCGATCCAGCCGTTACTTCAGAATCGAGTTTTGAAAAATTCCTCTCGTAATGTTAAAACGTATTTTGATATTTTTACTCATAACACAAAAACTAGATTAGGTACGGCAAAGATTGTTTTTTTGTATCAAAATATGAATTGATCCAATAATAAAAACATCATTTATAACGCCCAAAATGTAATTTTAGTTTTTTTATGAATTATTTTAATATTTTTTGAAAAAAATATGATCTGAAACCATATTAAATTTTAACAGAAAAACAATCTAGGAGAGCTTTTATGAGGGAATCCAAAATTTGAGCTCAAAATATTCAGTAGTTTTTGCGCTATGCTTAAAAATTCCTTTTTTCCTACTTTAGGGGACCGTATACTTTTTTAAAACAGAAATTATGAAAGTTGGTTTCTTCGTAAAAAAAGAAAAAAATCGTTCAACAAACTAAGCAAACCAATTATAACGTGGTTTTTCTACATTAGAGTTACGCCTATGAATTTTTTAAATGCATAAATTTATTCGCTGTCTCTGCAAAAGAACAACACAATATTGCAACCGTCAGTTTTTTGTAGATATCGTTCAGACGTCAATGTGTAAATAATGCGAAACACTACTTCATTGTCTAATAAAAGAATATTTTATAGAACTTTTTAAATCAAAAGCTATACTTTAAATACTTCTGTTTTTTTTTTTTTTTAAATTTATTTATTTTTATTTTTTTTTTCTGCGTTTAGCCATTGCCTTTTGTAAAACAATAACTCAAATAATATATATATATATATATATTAATTTGAATTTTTGGCATCTTGAATTCAAATATTGTTTTTCGCAATCACGAGCCGTGTATGTGTATGTATGCGCGTGTGTGTTTGTGTACGCGCGTGTGCGTGTAGGCGTTCGTGTATGTGTGTGTACGCGCGGGTGCGTGTAGATGTTCGTGTATGTGTGTGTACACGCGTGTGCGTGTAGGCGTTCGTATGTGTGTGTACGCGCGTAATTGTAGGCTTTCATGTGTGTGTGTGTTTGTGTAAGCGTATGCGTGTGGGTGCGTGTGTGTGTATGTATGCATGTGCGTGCGTGTAGGCGTTCGTGTGTGTGTGTGTACGCGCGTGTGCGTGTAGGCGTTCGTATGTGTGAGTACGCGCGTGTGTGTAGGCGTTCGTGTGTGTGTGTATGTAGGCATGAGTGTTTGTGTCTGTGCAGGCATGAGTGTGTGTATGTGTGTGTGTAGGAGTGCGTGTATGTGTGTGTAGGAGTGCGTGTATGTGTGTGTGTAGGAGTGCGTGTATGTGTGTGTGTATCAGTGCGTGTATGTGTGTGTGTAGGAGCGCATGTATGTGCGTGTGTAGGATATTGACGCGACCTGGAGACGGTTTTTGCCAGAGGAGCAGCATCGTGAGGCGGCCGGCCGACGATGGTGCTGCGGAGGGTGCTGGTGGGAAAATAAAATGATATCACATTAAAACAGTCAAATAAAAGCAATAAGCAATCGTGATTGCTCAAAAAAATTAACATGCACAACTTTTTCACAGAAACATACAACAAAACCCCAGTGTCTTGCCAGTCATGTTGCAATAGTGTGTAGAATTAGTGGCTCTTCCCGGTGATAATTTGCTAAAATGAAAAATTATTGCCTTGTTTAATTCGGGAAAAAGTACTCGAAAAATAGCCGACAGTGTGAAGTTTCTCCTTTAACAGTATCCAAATGGGTCAAAAAGTAATAATTGCTCTTAGATAAGTTTACTGGTTTTTAGGAATTAATTTTTTTTGTATAGAGTTTGAATAATTTTCAATGTGTTAGGATCTAGGAGAGGAAATCTCAATCGCATTAGTAGGCCGCGTGCTTTGAGCTGTATTCAGCACAAAAGTAGTAGTTGTGGCTAATTGTGAACTTTTTTTTTTTTTTTTTGACTTCGTCAAAGATTTAACAAAACATTAATTTGCGCGTTAGATTAAGTTGAGTTTTTGTCTATTCTTAATTATAATTTAAATACTATTTTTCTATTTACTTTCTCGGTCATTGGCGTGCATTTCGCATTAAAATAATTCTCGCAAGACAATGATAAAATTTCAAAATATTTTCTTCTCTTTTGAACAACATGGAAAAATATCGTCAAAGAAAGAAAGTGAAAAAAAATATTTTTATCAACTAATGGGTGCCTATTTTATTAAATGTATCTTTTTCAGAATCCAATATCTGGATATTCAGCTCCAACTTTGTGACACTGGAACTAATTCTTCTTCCTGTTCTTATTCTTTGAACATACAACGGGCCACATGAACCAACGTCGCGATCTGAATGCGGCCCGCGCCTTCACTGCGATTTAGTTTTCCCATTCCATGGCTGCTGTGAGTCCTAATATTGAACACAACAGCCCTGAACTAGATTTAACCGAACAATGAAGCAGGTGTCATGTCATTGAAGCCGAGAGTGCCTAAAAACTGGTGGATGAAGAAAATTTACCTCACCAGTGAGATGCCGTAAACATACAGCAGATAAATTTATTTTGCCTACCAGTTTATTCGCACTCTCAGCTTCAATAAGATGACTTCCGCATCCCACACGCTTAGTTCCGATTCCAGTCTGCGAAATATGCAGCGAGGACGAAATCGTAGCCTCTGGATAGTTCAACCCGCCCGTCGGGTATGCTGTCTATAGTATTGCTATAGGTGCGCCAGCCTGATGCTGTAGACAATGCTAGTGTGCAAGTATATAGTGCGCGAAACAATATCAAATAAAGCTAAGTTTTGTTTGTAATGTTACAAAATTGGAGAAATGACAAGAAGTCAGATTTCGGTTCACTTTGGTTAAAATTAAAATGACTTTTTTTTTTTTTTTTAAATTACGGGTTGAACCATCTCGAATCTCGTTGCTAGAAACAGCATTGGGAAATTACTTTCCTAAATTGGTTTTAAGAGATGTTACATGTTTAACTAAAACCGCCGATTGTGTAATGTCTTTTTAATAATACCACGCATTATGATCTTTCGCATAAATTAGGATTTGAAACAAATTCTCTTTTTTTGATTACAAAAAAGCCTCTAGAACAATTACTGTGTTTGTCCACTGGGTTAATTCAAATAACCAAATTTTTCCCAAATAAAATTCGAGTATAAAGGGTTTGCTCATTAACGGGTATTTATATTCTCCTGCTTCTGCTTTATTTTTTAGATTGATACTTCGTTCATTTTATGTATTTAGAGCAAGTTTTCACGGAATAAATGGACCTTGCTTCGCTCGAGTCTCCAATCTATTTAATGCTGCGTCTTCCCACGTTGTGCGGTATATTTTTTATATTTTTGTGTGCGATGGCTCAAACGTCTGTCGATGTTCTGCGAAATTAGAAACGCGCAATTCCATTT
The DNA here is from genome assembly GCF_026930045.1 of Uloborus diversus. NCBI lineage: Eukaryota > Metazoa > Arthropoda > Arachnida > Araneae > Uloboridae > Uloborus > Uloborus diversus. The sequence continues at coordinate 133,757,731 of NC_072738.1, read as the reverse complement.
TACATCAAAAGACTTTCTATTCATTCCAAAATAAACCTGCAACATAGACGCAATACATTTATCAAACATATTCACATCATCTTTCTAGGTATAAGGTTGGATATTTACATTTCTATGAGGCTAATTTGCTTAATATAAGCAATCCAATAGGTTCATATTAGAAAAGGCAAAAAGTTCCATTACTTTTAATTTTTCATTATTCGATTTACTAAACAACGATCTATACGATAGACGAGCCAAACCCCATACATCTTTCTTGGGTTAATCCAGATAAACAAAAATCAGTAAATATTTTAACTTAAAAAAAAAAAAAAAAAAAAAAAAAAAAAAAAAAAAAACGACCTTAACTTGCTTTTTGCCGCAACATAATCGGCTAAAAAGTATCGGATTACGGAAGAAAAGAGAACTTCAAAAAAGCATGAGTTGAGCTGGATAATCTCGATCTTTTCATTGTTCACCTTCCGTTACTTGATAAACCGTGACCTTGAAAGAAGCGTTTTCAATGTGGTGATGGTCCCTAAAACGTTTTTCGTTAATAACTCCTGTTCTACTGCACGGAATGCAGTGAAATTTCGTATCCTGGCTGTATTTTGCGGTCTAAACATAATTATGTAGCAAAAATTAGGGGTTCCCATTTGAAAATCAAGAGTTGGTGCTCATTTTGCTTTGTATATGGTCCCTTATCAAAATTTTACCTACGTAGTTTTAAAGAAGACTTTAAACTAAGTCGGATGACATCTTTATTTCCTTTCTAGCATGAAAAATGGCCGAATAATTAAAAGTGTTTCGTTTTTTTTTTCTATGACTGTACCAGGTAGCTATTAGCTCTTGGACTAGTTCTAAATTCTCATTAACTGTTCGATCCGGTGATGGTGCTGCCATCTATCGGTATATAAAATAATGGAGGCAAGACACTAGTATGTGACCTCGACATAAATACAGTTGAAGTCAGTTGTGACTCTTGAATAGAAATAGAAATAGAAATCCCTTAAAAAGTACAGGCCGACTTATGCGGTACTATGATTCCAAGACAACATTGGATTCAACATCCTTTCTAGTATTCATAAATACGTTATAATATTTGTTGGTTGCTATATCGTTAAACAATTGATGATAAGTTGAAAAAAACGTCAATTAGGGGAAATCTAAAACTTAGTTCACAAATTCAACAAAAATGTATCAGGAAATGTTTACTACAATAAACCTCATTTTCACACCTTGTTTTTAATTTGTATTATTTAAATCTTCTTCTTTACATAATAAAAAAATGAAACAATAATCAGGCAACGCATCTAAAGCATGGACGGCAGCTTTCTTCATTGAGGCTTCTGTACAAATACTAACTTTGTCTCCCAGGATTTTATCTGATCAGTCAGTTCCCTTTATATAGTGGGCTTATGTCTGCTGTCCCAGAGCAAGGAGAAGGAAAGGCTATCTATCAAATTTGTTTTGCATTTGGTGCTATTTACTAAATTTTATTGTGAAGTGTATTTATAGTGCCGCTCTAGTTATTTGAGCTGTGACTTTGACTATGTTTACCTGTTTTAGGGAAGTTTAGTGAAAAATAGACGTGTTATTGGCTCGGATTTTAGTTGGAATAATTTTGAAAAACTACTAACAAAGTTTCTCAACTGAACTTAACGCCAATTTCCTCTCCCTATTTTCCAAAACAGAGGTTAAACATTGTCAGAGTCGGAGCTCAACTTCTCAGGGCCGCGCAATAATGCTGTATGGTTTATGTACAGGTTGTCCTGAAAAATAATGACTGTTTTTAAAAATTTATAACAGGAAAATGATAAATGATAAAAAAATAATTCTTGCAAGAAACTCATGTGGTGGTTCGTAAATTCCCCCTCTCCCTTAGTTTAAAATTTTAGTTGAAAATTTTTCCAATAGATGGCGCTGCATATGGTTAGCCCGTAAATAAAAAAATACAGGGTGTCCAGCAAAGGACTCCCTGGTTTCAAAATTAAATATCTCGAAAACAAAGGAAGATATTGGAATAAAATAAACGGTATGTTTGTTGTGAAAGTCATAAAAATCATATAAAGGAACTTGTAAACTAGTTTTAAAAATTTCCAACAGGTGGCGCTGCATGCTGTAACTGCAATAAAAGTCGCCATAAGTAGTGCTGGGAAGAGGTTGTAATAAGTAATTGAGATATGTAAGCATGTCTGAGAGACTAAACTACTGCTGAAACAACTAACCTCTTCGCAGCACTATTTATTGTGACTTCTATTGCAATCACAATGTGCAGCGCCATCTGTTGGCAATTTTTAAAATTCATTTCCGAGTTCCTGTATATGATTTTTATGGGTTTCACAATAAACATACCGTTTATTTTATTTCAACATCGTCCTTTGTTTTCGGGATCTCTTATTTTGAAATCAGGGAGTCCTTTGCTGGACACCCTGTACCTAGAAATACACATCATAATTTTTCGAAAATGATGAACAAAAGAATAAAACAATAATTTCAAACAATCGTCGGCTGTAATCAGATGTCGCAATTGGAGAAAAAATCGGTGAATTTTTATTCTTCTTTTTTGACTTACCGGCTTACTATGAGCAGCGCCATCTATTGAAACATTTTTGAACTAAAACTTGTAACTCTGAGGGGAAAAAAATTAGGGCCTACCACGAGAATTTAATGCAAAGATTTGTTTTTGTATCATTAACCGTTTTCGTGTTATAAATTTTTGGAAACAGTCAGTCTTTTCCAAGACGCCCTGTATTTGCATTGTTTTAAACATTTAGCGTAACCAAATTCTTTCGGCTATTATTTCTTCTATGTGCTGATATTAACATGGTTTTATTTTTGGTATATTTTCGTTGGGAAGTTGGTCAACCTGGACGCGCCCCATTCCAAAACAGACGATACAGTTAATAAATACTCTAAGTAAATCTTTAAACTGGTAGTTAAAAATATTTTTCGCACCAATTAAGTGTCCGCTTTCATGCAACTTGAAGAAATTTGGGAATCTTTTTTTTCAAAATACTTTATTTTTCCAGGAAATAGGTGAAAACCTGTAAAATCCCGCTGTGTTCCACGGAAATAATCAGTAACGTTTCGGAAATTTTACTACCGTGTAAGACACTTCAAAATACGCCGGTTATTATTTGAGTAAAATAAATTTTATTCAATAAGTACATAGTAGATTAGGATTTGTTTAAAATTTTAATACTTAATCGAACGTTTTTAATTTTTGAAAATTCTACTTCTCCCTGGATTGACTTAAAATTTTGAGCAAACATTTATGATATCAATGCTTACTTATAAAAAAAAAAAAAATGTGGCATTATGTCTCACCTCTGGGTGCTTATTCCAAGCTCGAAATTCACCTTGCGAGATTAGTTCTGATCGCCTCATTAGATGGCGCTATAGGGAAAAAAAGCGGTCTCGAAAGGAAATTCTCGCAAGTAGCAATTCCAAGCGCCAAAAGAAGGGGAAAAGTGACTTTTCGGGCGCTTATTTGCGGAGCGAAATCTCGACTGCCCTAAAGTAGGTGAGATTGAGCGATTTTTGTGATACAATTTGGGAGTTTTGTCTTTCTGAAAGGTATTGGCTCGAGGAAAACGAATTCGGATGTTGCCAAACTTGGAGATGGTGCAGGGGGGCAAGGGGGGGGGGGAATAAAACTGCACTGGGGGGGGGGGGCAAGTGGTTTTCCGTTAAATTTTTGTGACACAAAAATGGGAGTTAGTTTTTCTGAAAGGTATTGGCAAGCAGAAAAAAAATTACAATGTTACGAACCTTGAACATAGTGAAGGAGAGGGAGGGGGATTAAAACTGCGCTGGCGGGGGGGGGCAAGTGGTTTTCCGTTAAATTTTTGTGACACAAAAATGGGAGTTAGTTTTTTTGAAAGGTATTGGCAAGCAGAAAACAAATTAGAATGTTACGAACCTTGAACATAGTGAAGGGGAGGGAGGGGGGGTTAAAACTGCGCTGGGGGGCAAGTGGTTTTCCGTTAAATTTTTGTGACACAAAAACGGGAGTTAGTTTTTCAGAAAGGTATTGGCAAGCAGAAAACAAATTAGAATGTTACAAACCTTGAACATTGTGAAGGGGAGGGAAGGGGGTTAAAACCGCGCTGGGGGCAAGTGGTTTTCCGTTAAACTTTTGTGACACAAAAACGGGAGTTAGTTTTTCTGAAATGTATTGGTAAGCAGAAAACAAATTAGAATGTTAGGAACCTTGAACATAGTGAAGGGGGGGGGGGTGAAAAAGTGGTTGTCCGTGGAATTTTTGTGATAAAATTACTGCAGTTGGTTTTTCTGATAGGTATTGGCACGAGGAAAACGAATTAGGATGTGGCCAACCCCAAAAATGGTGCAGGGTGGGGGGTTATAACTGCAAACATAAAACAGGTATATATGCAAAATTTTTCGCTTTACAACAAGTTTTCAAAGCTTAAAATGCTTAATTCAACTAATAACAACATTATAATGTACAAACATCCGATTTAAATTGCAGACACGTGTTTCGGTAGACACGTGTTTAGAGCTCCTTTTTCAATGTAAAAAATGTTTATGAATGAAAATGCATTTGGCTAAGGTTGATAACTTCCATTGATTCCAGTAACCAAACCCATCATTTAAGAACTAAGGTACGAGTGGGGGGGGGGGGAATCGGGGGCACTCCAAATTTTCAAGATATAATGCATTTGAAATAATTAAGGGGCTAGGAATTTCCTACTCCCTCTTATTTTTTTGACCACTCGACGGCCTACACAAATGCGTCTAGGGGAAATTTTATGTAAAAAGCGTTTATAAATTTTATTTTTCTTTTGTACATTATCCCACTTAAAATTTAGTTTTTTTCACAAAAGTACTAGTTGTTTCTGAAAGTTGTATGAATTTCAAACTTACACAGAATATACAATCCCTTTTTTTTGCGTTTTAGGGGGGGGGGGTGACATCACAAATTATCGCCCCGGGTGTCACCCATGCTGGGTACGCCACTGACGTAGGTATTTTTTTTTTTTTTTTTTGTCTTCTTTTGATATAAAATCCTCCACCCCCTTTTTTTTCCTAAATTCTTTATTTATTACCTACTGTCAATATTCAATTTCAATTGAATTCAATTTTTAAGAAAATTTATTTTTCTTTATTGAAATTTGATATTGATTTACTAATTACAAAACAGTACAAATACTGGTAATTTCTGGGGAATTGTTTCTAAAGTTTGATTTTCCATTTCGCCGACATCAAAATTAGCAATATTATACATGTATTCGATTATCGTGTGCGCATTTGTAAATTGGCTGCTATGTAATATGATGCATTTCAAGGAAAAGAGAATGCTTCAAAATGCTCCTTTTTTCTTTTCTTCTTCAATTTAGGATCTTTCCTTTGGGTTGAACTTTAAAGTTCTTTATCAGCTGAAGAGAAATAATGATTGAAAAATTTATTCCTTTTACGAATATTTTTCAATATACATTTACAGAAGCAGAGTATTTATTTATTTTAAACTGCTCTTGTAACCAAGATTACTGTTTTGACTTTTTAATCTTGAAAATAAAGATGGAATTGTGTAATCATAGGTACAAGTTGCTTGTTTTGAAAAAGTAATCTAGAAAAGTACTGTTTTGAGGATATCTTTGGAAAACAATACCTAGAAAAAATGGAATTTGAAAACAGGAATATTGAAGAAGTAATACTTTTTATTTAGTATATGCTTATTAAATTATAATTTTAAAGGAGAAGAGAAAAAAAATCTGGAACATATCTTTGAAACTGAGATTATTGTTATAATTGCAACTGGGAGCGGGGGGAGGGTCGGTTTTTACATTACTAATCCTAATATGGAAGATTATATATTTTGTTATGTCTGCTCCCATCCCCAAAAGCTCAATTAGCACAACAAACCTTTTACATTTTGTAGGGGTGTCCTCCCCCAAAATATCCGGTAGACTCCCCCCTCCAAAAGCAAGAGCCCCCCAAATAAAAAAATACCCCTCAACCCCCTTTAAAAATTTCAATGGCGCAGTCAGCGCCATGCCCTAACACCCCCCTCCCTGCATTTTAGTGTTTTTTTTTTTATTCAATTTGAATTAGCAGATTTTTTCATCAAGACTTTTGAATGCCTCTAAACCTTTCGCACTCTGCACTTCATTAGACACGGCAACAACATATTATTCAGTCCACGATTACGAACTATTTGTATTTTTTCGTCTGCATTTATGAGGGTTAAGATTTTTTTTTTTTAGTATCATTATTTTTTACTTCGATTATAGTTTCTTGGGAAAAATATATTTCATATAAGACGTTCTTACTAATATAGATGGTGTTATAGGGTAAATCAACAAAATTTACGGTTAATTTTTATCATATTTATGTATTGGCTGTTTTCACCTTTTCGATTTTTGTTTTAGACACTAATATTGAAATATGCAAAAAATATGACTTACTTTTTGCCATTCGACTAAGCTTTTTGCACCGGAGCACTCGGCCATTTTTCCTTTGTGTACTATTTTGTAAAATTCTCGGAGAATTAATTTTTAAGAACATCTGGGTTTGCTTCAAGAAAATCTAAAATTATTTCGGTGTGATTCTTTGTAACGTAAAACGTATTCTTTGAAGAGTAGCCATTAGCGTGCCAGTCATCAAAGTTCGCGCTCTTCCGTGCAAGGATTAAACAAAACAAAACTAGCTGCGCTGAAAGGACATTGGTTGGAAGAAGTCACGTGTACCTCCTGGCCGACCAAACTAATCGAAAAAATCGGTGCCTCTTCGAGAGACAGCTGCGAGCTGTTCAGAATTCAATGTTGCGAGATTTTTTCGACAACATTGATCACGTGCAGGGGCGGCATTTCAACATTTCATTTGGGGGGTCGAGTTTTTCAAACATGAATTTTCTCAATATGAAATAAAATACCAGTACATTTTTTTAAGTAAGGTCATTAAAGAAATTCAAATTTTAATTTCCACGCTTTTAATTTATTTTATAGTAAACTGTGACGTAAAAGATCTTGATACTGCCGTTTCTAAAGTAAATTTTTAATGTTCGATTTTTGGAATCCAGAAAAAAAAAAGGAAATCTTGGTACTATATTCCGTCAATGTCCAGTGGCATGCTCTTGGCAGTATAGCTGAAGATGAAAGTCTTGCTTGTCCCATCATGCACCAAAAAAAAAAAAAAAAAAAAAAAATCTCTAACCTTCTGAGACACGAAAATGATCCTTCACAGTTAGCTGAGTTGATTGGAATTGGTGAAAAATAATTGAAGCTACAAAGTTATGTTCTTTAATGCATCTTTAAAAATTTTCTCTTAAAAAAAACCACGCAAGTTTAAAATTTGTGCTCTAGTCTTCATTTTTCATCATTGAAGTACACTGGCTCTACACAAAACAATTCTTTTTGCTTCGTTCAACAACTTTTACATGTAACTGAAATATTTTATTTATCATGTTCAATAACTTGCACATATAATATTGAACTTAGATTTATCACTAAATCTTGTGTTAATTTCATTAGAAACTGAATGAATCTATTATTTGATACAAAATATTGAGCCAAACATAGGACTTTGCATCATCATGTGAATTTTTGTCACTTTTTTAAATATTTTTTTAAATGGGTCTAATAATTCCTAATTAACAAGAAACTCTTATATAATAGGAGCTCAATCAAGAGTTCTAGCTTTAACTTTTGAATACCATTTTGTACCTCTCAGTTAAAGAAATACAAAAGTAAACCCAACAAAAGTACTTGTTGATGCACGAATTTTTTTCAAAAATAGCGTGTCTTTTGTAAGAAGTTTCCATGAAAGTATACAATGTATTGAATTGCTCAAATATGCCTCTTAACAGAAGGAATCAATGTTCACTCACTAACTGAACGTACATTTTAAATATAATCGCAACAATGAACTCAAAATACCAAGGAACTTCTCGTAAAAATCGGGCCAGTCACACCTGTGCACCTGCCCTTTCACATTAGAAGCAGAAGCATCATCTTAACTCTGAACTTAAAAGTATGAGACATTTAACCCATATATGAGGAAATTTCTTCTTCAGTTGAAACAAACTTATTCTCCCTCTGTTTTTTATTCTGAAAGTTCTGAAAATGATTCATGAATTTCTAAGTTATTACCCTAAATAGCGAAAAACAGTTGCTCGTGTCTGGACATTTCTCGAATTTCATCAACTTTTACTAAAGATCGTCTGCAGATTTTTTTTTTTTTTTTAAATTATTGCATATGATCACTGATTCGCGCGTTATGTGAATTGAATTTCCCGATTTCTTAATATTTTGCGCAAAATATTTGGGGGTGCAACCGCCCCCTCTTGCTCCCCCTATTTGCCGCCCCTGATCACGTGACGGGAAATCTCGAAGTCGAAACGAGAATTGTTTGGAATGAGCGCCCAGAACCTGGGTCCACAATGTCCACATGCGTAAAGCGCCAGCGCCTAACCGTCACGGCACCAGCCGGGCAAATAAAAGAATTTAAAAAGGAACAAATTTCTTGGGAACTGCATGCACGTGTTCCCTGGTTACAAGGAACCCATTTTTACTGCAAAAGTAAAGGAAAAGACGTCTGACAACTGGCTTTCGTCCTGAAAATTTGTGCATTTCTACCTTGCTTTACTTTTTTTTACTTTCAAGTTATTTTTTAATTCTTAGACATTTTATATTAGTCATAAATTTGAAAATGAAGTAAAAGTATGAAAAAACTTCAATTCCTATGATTGCGGTAGATCAATTTTTCTGGCGATCTTAGCGCACAAAAAAGCCTAAAAGTCATTAAGGCTATAGTTTCCTTCATATTTGTTACAATAATTCGCTTGAAGGTATGGTATAGAGTACAATTGAAAAGAATAATCAACTAAATTATCTTAAAAGCCAGTTGAACAGGTTACCATTAAAGCCATTATGATTAATTTACTTAAGCGTAAGTTATGTTGATTAATTGAGATATAGAATTAAGAGGATTCAAAAAAAAAAAAAAAAAAAAAAAAAGTGCAAAACAGAAAGCAAATAAATCAAATAATTATTTCAAATAGCATCAAAATCATTAAGCAAATTGCCATTAAATTAATTCAAATTATACAACAAATAAGGACATTACATAGAATGACTATTATTTCGAATGATCGTCAAAAATAGCTTTAAAATTAATACAGACTTGAGATATCCAAATCGATAACTTGCTCTTAAAGATATGTGTTATGAAATGATGACCTTATCGAGCAGTAATCTAAAATCGCTTTAAAGCTATTAAGAACTTGGCCATTAAAGTCACATTGATATTCAGGTAGGATTTGGTATTTATGGGCTAGCACACTGTAAAAAAAAAAATCCAAAACGTTACTGATTATTTCCGTCGAACGTTTCGGGATAGCACAGGTTTTCATCTATTTCCCCGTAAAATAAAGTATTTTTGTAAAAAAGTTGCCTGAGTTGCACGAATGCATACTTTTTACCATTGAGGCAGTGAGAAGCAAAGGGATGTAAGTGGAAAAATTAAAAATTTGGAGATAACCAGTACACATGGTAGGTGAACCTCTCCACTGTCTTGGGGCAAGAGACGGTACTAGTAGCATTAGTAGTTGCTGCTATGCAATACGATTTAGAAAAAAAATTGAATGAAAGCCTACCTAGGATGTTATCTTTATACGCGTTTTACTCAAAGCTTGAAAATGTCCGCTTACATCCCTTTGCTTTTCACTGCCTCAACTGTGAAAAATGTTTTTAGCTACCAGTTTAAAGATTTATTGAGCGTGTTCATTAAGTGTATCGGATTTAGTTCGGCAAATAAGTCACTGAATAACTGCAAATTTGAAAGGCAAGGGAGATGCCTTGTTCTGACTTGCAATACTTTCCTAGCTTTGGCCGTGATTGCTTTAATGCTTCTGGTGCTTTCCAGCTGCATCAGAAAGGTTCTAATCAAATGCATTTAAAACCTACCATATTCTTCTAGAAGGCTCCTGAGACATGACTGGCTTCAACCGAGGAGATTTCCAAATTCTTCCGAAATTTTCAAGGATAATTTCAGAAAGATAACTAACATTTATCGGAAAACGTTCATGTTTTTGCAAGATAGTATGTAACTGGCTGAAATTGGGCACATCAGCTGAAGATTATTTTCCAAGAACGTTTTTGAATTTTTCTTTTTTTTTTTTTTTGCAGTGCAGCGAGGGCAGCCAACCTCTCAGAACCCTTGATTTTAACACTAGTACCAATCCTAGTATGGTAATTTATAGAAAGGTACGTACTGCCAGGAATCAACCCCAGAAGTTAAATTTTGTCTGCACAAGTCTATATAGCTATCATATTGTGCAATTCTAACAAGGGAACAGTATGAACTTGTATTTCCTCAAAATCAGCGGGAAACCCTGTTTCTATATAATTTTATCGAAAGTACTGAATACAACGGTGGAGGCTTGATTTTTTGAAACTTTTTCGTTTTCAAGGTATACATGACTGAATAGCAAATAATGGGATTATTTCAGTAACACAATCACGGTGTATCAGTCAGGATGTGACAAATTTTCTTTATTCGTATGTATTTCTTTTAAATATCAGAATTAATTTTAACTTCATACACTGTAAAAACAATTCAGAAACATTCCTGGACAATTAATGGGCAGCTGATATGCCGAATTTCTGCCAGTAACATATCTTGCAAAAAAAAAATAATAATAATAATTTGAGTTTTGACATCTCGAATTCAAATTATGTTTTTCGCAATCACGTGTTTTTTTGCTTGCGTGCAGGCATGTGTGTGTGGGTATGTGTGCATGTAGGCGTGTGTGTTTGTGTCTGTGTGCAGGCATGTGTGTGTGTGTATGTGTCTGTGTGCAGGTATTTGTGTGTGTATGTGGGTATGTGTGCGCATCTATGTGTATGTGTGTGTGTGTATGTGTGTGGGTGGATATGTGTGTGTGTGGGTATGTGTGTGTTGGCATGCGTGTGTGTATGTATGCGTGTAGGTATGTGTGTGTGTAGGCATGCGTGTGGGTATGTGTGTGTGTAGTCATGCGTGTGTGTATGTATGCGTGTGTGTATGTATGCGTGTAGGATATAGACGCAATCTGGAGAAGGTTTTCGCTAGAGGAGCAGCATCGTGAGGCCGGTCGACGGTGGTGCTGCAGAGGATGCTGGCGGGGAAATAAAATGAGAGGACCTCGAAAACAGTTAAGTGAGAACAATAAGCAATCGTGATTGCTAAAAAAAAAAAAAAAGAGAGAAAGAGAACGTTTTCCGCTGAAAATCAGTAGCCTTTCTGAAATTATCCTTGAATCTCTCAAAATAAATTCAGAAATCTCCCCGGTTAAAACCAGTCATGTTGCTTGAACCTTCAGAGAAAACTTATGTAGGTTTTAAGCACTAGGTTGGTGCCTTCCTGATTTGCCAGGAGAACTCCAAATGCATTGCTACAACCATGGTCACAGCTAAGAAAGAATTGCAAATAAGTATCAAGCATCTCACTTTCTTGTAAAGGTACGGAACTCAGAGTTGATTACTCTGATTGGGAGCTTAGACAATCAAGATAAACCGTAGTCACACTGATCCCGATACAATGAATAAATACGCTCAGTTAATCTTAAAACTGGTAGCTAAAAATATTTTTCACAACAGTGGGACGTTTGTAACCGTGTAACGTAATACTTCAGGAAACATTTTATAAAAATCATTGATTTTCTCAGGAAATTGGTGAAAATCTGAAATCTCGAAGCGTTCCACGGAAATTTATTGACGTTTCGAAATTTTTTAGAGCGTGGGTGGACAGTGAATTTAATCAAGCAATTGAAAACGAATACACTTCTTGAGAGAATATTCATAGATCACTGGAAAGTCTCACAAGGTACCTACCTAGAGTTATCGGGGCCGCCGCGTATAAACAAACATAAGCTCCGCTGCGGAGCCCATGTTTGTCTATATGCTTACCAGTTACGCTAAGGGGCCATTCATTAATTACGTAAGGATTGGTTTTGGCAATTTTTGACCCCCACACCCCTCCTTCCATGTAAGGACACGTAAGATTTTCAAACCCGTCCCCCTATTCTTAAGTAAGATTCCATTTAGGTTTTCAAAATAATAAAATAACGAATCTTATGTTACTGGAATCGCTATTAAATTCACTATTAAATCAAACCTTTTTGCGTAAAGAAGAATTTAATAAAAAGTTGGAATCCAGACTGAGTCTTTTTTCGACATTTTTTTTTTTGTATGATGCGATGCTAATTAAAAATAAAACATGCCATACATAGTGCGATTCATTTACTATGTTTTACACTATTCATTCTTTGTAAATCAAATAAAAAGCGGCTCATCCCAATACGCTTTTTTTACCTTTCCGGCGGAAATGAAATTTGACACTTGCCAAACCACTTGACCGCTCGTTTTCTAAAGCAAAATATCGACTTGGAAAACATTACGTAAGAATGGGTTAAATCCCCCGCCCCCCTCAAGTAAAGGTATGTAGAGATTTTTCTAACCGATCCCCCTCCCCCACGGAATCCTTATGTAATTAATGAATGGCTCCTAAACATAAGCTGCGGAGCTGCTTTTCGTTAATTCTTGGGGCCCCGGAGCCTGGACTCATGTCAATGAAATTATATAATTATGTGCTCTATTTCAATCGCGTAAACATCTCAAAAACGAGAAATTTGGGAAAAATCAGACGGGAAAACTCCATTAGGTTTAGTGCCCTAGATATGTAAGTTACCATGTTTTAAATTTTTTTCGGGAAAAAAAATCCGCACTGTTTCCTCGTAAGAGGAAGAAAGGCGAATTGGGTTTGTTTGCCATTTTTCAAAAAAAAAAAATTTCTGAAAGAGCACGGTCAAAAACATGGGACAATTTACTTTTTTCTAAATTTTGACTTCTTTTCTGTCTTAAAAAAATAATCCTGCACGACATTCAGCCGTTGTTTTCATTTTCGCTGCTGACGTCACAAGTGAGCAAATCGCTAGAATTACCGGAATAAAGTTTCAGGGCACTGCCAAACTTTTCGCTAAATGACAATTTTATTTAACTAACAATTCTCGCTTCGCTAATAAATTGCTGGCGGTGAAAAAAAAAATCAGTAAAAAGCGATTTTTTGCTAGTAAAGACAACCACGCGCTCTGATTCAAGATGGCTTTCATCACGTGTGACGTCACACGTGAAACATTTTGGTTTAAAAATCAGACATGAAAAAAAAAAAATAAAAAAAAAAATAAGAATTTAAATATTGGAGAATAAAAGAATTTTCTGCATTCATGTCTTTTTTTTTTTGCTTATTCTACCAATTTCAGTGACTAAAAGTATTACTTTTGACTGAAAGACAGGCCAATACCCATGGCCTGTTTTTTGTTCGAGCTGTATTCAGTGTTACCACACTGCGTTTTTGTCGATTGAAATTTGTTCTATTTAAACAGGTAAGAAAAAAAAAGGGTCAAGATGAAAAAAAAAAACCAAAAGTTAACCTTAAAATGATAAAAGACTGGGGGAGGGGGGAAATAAATCTCCTCAAATATTAGAAAGATTCACTCTGAATACTCTACTGCTTCCAAATTTCTCAAAAGACTTCAGAAGCTGACTCAATACACAGTATCGATTCTCAACACTGATGCTTCGTAGGATCTTGAAAGCTTGCTAGACTTGCAGCGTGGCTCAATCCAGGATAAAATGTTTCACTATGGCTGGGTATATTATTAAGAGGATTACCTCAACCAATGTGTTGACGGTACAAATTAATTTTCTGGTGGGGGATTTAGCATTCAAAAGGTGTCGGAAGAAATTAACTTTTAAAAGTGGGGGAATGTGAAGCAAAGTGAAAAGGTGAAATATTTACTCTGGGTTTAGCGCCACTTATCTGGTAATATTTTAACAATGTAGTTGCACATGTAGTCTATTTCAGTCAGGAAAAAAAAACACCTCCGAATGTTAAAGCATATGATAATACAGGCTATTTTCAAAAATTGATACTCTAACTGTAATAATTGTTGAAAGTCAAAAATTATTTTTTATGTTATGAAATAATAAAGTTCTTGTTATTAACATTTTAAGTATTAATTGTGACCTTCTAATATACAGGGCAATATTTATTTAGTAAATATTAAGCTTATTTGTGTTTTAAATATTTTGCTCAAGTACCTATAATCGAGTACACGGGGCACAGTGGATGGGGCAAAGTGAAATAGCTAATTTCGTTTACTCACTCAATCATTTACTAAAACACTTACTTATTCATGTTTTAATTAATTCATTTACATTCTTTCTTTTAGTAATTCACTTACTTATTCATTCATTCTCATATTTTCTTATTCATTCACTCTTTTACTCACTCATTTATTTTTCTTCGTGTATTAATTAATTAATTAAATTATTAATCTATTGTTCCATTTTCTTCATTTATTCATTCTTTCTTTTATTTACTTATTTATTTGACCAAAAATATCTTTAATAATCGAATAGAAAGTATTTCATTTTTCACTTTGCCCCATGGAAAAAGTGAAAAATTTCCACCACTTTTTGAAGGCTCAAAATTACTTCCAAAAATAAAAATATATTGTTTCAATGAAAGTTTTATAATGAAATACAATGTTCTTTCTTTTTGTACTTTAATTTTCAAAACAAATTTCTAATTTGTTCATCTTGAGAAAGTTCAGTCATCTTAGCCATTTCACTTTGCCAGACATTCCCTTTTCCCTACTACATTTAAGGCTGAAGAAATTAGCAAAATATTTATTCTATAAATTGATTGGTGGCAATATATCTGCGCCCTTGTATGATACACACCACTTTGGAAAGTTAGGAATATTAGTCTTCGGGAAGAGTAATTTCATATGCAAGAAATTTAACTAATCCAGTTTAGGGGTCTTCTACAAATGATGTCACTCTTTCGGAGAGGGGAGAGAACGGGCTTCGTGAAATTGTGACAGTTAGTGCAAGAGGGAGGGAGGTGAAACAAGAAGTGTGACATCACGCATTACTAATATGTTATAGAATGACGTGTGACAAAGTGAGGGGGTAAAGTGAAGAGTAGCACAGGGAGAGGGGGGCGCATGCGCGGAACATAGCAATTTATAACCTTCAAAATTTAAAGCCCTAGTACATATGGAAACTCATAAAAAAATTCCAACTGAATATCTTTAAAAAAATAACAATGTATCAAATGAGATTTAAAAGATACCTAAATCTTAAAATACAGGGTGTTTCAAAAAGAATGACCCGATTTCAAAAAATCATAACTATTCAGATTTTAACCCGTTTCATTTATTAAAAGTATCGTTAGGATGGGAAAATCTCGAGTTTCTCGCAACTGCCGAAAGGTAGCGATTACTCTCTTTCTTCTCCCTCCATTTTAGTATTTGTGAAAATAGTGACTGCACGACAAAAATCGTATTGTGTTCTACGCTTCGCGAAATGCGAGTCCGTAACAACTGTCCAGCGTGATTTTTGTCAAGAATACACTGGTGTTGAAACTCCTGCCCCGAAAATCATTAGAAGGAGTATAAACAATTCAAATACATGGGTTGTTTGTTCAAACAGTGTAAGTAGTCGATGCAGAGACATGCTTGCAAAAGCTTGGGACAAATTTGACTATCGTGTAGACATATGCCGTTTACCCAAAGGTGGACAGATTGAGCACCTTTAATTTTGAATGTAAAAAGACTATATTATTTTTCATGTAATATAAAATTAATTTGAAGTGCCTATTTTCAATAGTTTTCATAATATACGCATTTCAAATCGGCTCATTCTTTTTGAAACACAATGTATATTTCTTAAATGTTATCTAGATCAGACCTAATGAGTCGAATTTCAATGGGGTGATTTCCTACAGTCAAAAGTACTACTTTTAGTCATTGAAATGAATAGAATGAGCAAAAAAAAAAAAAAAAAAAAATTACATGGACCAAGAAAATACTTTCATTTTCCCAACAGTTTTTTTTTATTTATTATTTTTTTTAAATGTCCAATTATTCAAACAAGGCGTGGTCTTTATGACGTCACAAATGATGCAATTTGGCGCATCTTTCTACCCCCGTTTCCACGTTATGATAATCAAGCAGCGAATTAAAATTGCGCTCTACGCTTGCTATCAACCATATCGTTGCCAATACACGTGAGTTAAGATGCGAATTAAATATTTTGTTCTGTGAATGGCAACATTGAATGTCATTTCATCATTTGTGATGTCACACGACAGAAGTGTAAACAATGAAAGCGCAACGATTTAAGTATTTTTTTAAATATTAAACTTAAATAAATTATTTTAAAAATGGTCAGATCCTATGTTTTTAAGCATGCTCTTTCAAAAAAAAAAAAAATACTTTTAAAATTTTGGAAACGACCCCATTATTCTCGGAAGGGTGACGAATCGCGTGGGATCGTTAGCAAATTGGCAGCACTTGCTTGCAACCGTTCAGAGTGGTTCGTCATAAAAACAGATTTTTGTGAAGAATTCCTTATGGCTCTTCGTCCTTCTGAGAATCATTTCAATAAAGCGCATTAGATCGCCGATGTCTTTCTAAATTTTCAAGATAGTCAACCGAAATTATTTTATGAGTTGCCACATCTAATTGGGTTTTAAATCATGAAGGTTATAAGTTGCTATCTTTCGCGCATGCAGAGTGGAAATAAATTGCTTTAAACGTTAATATTTTATCGAATTTTCATTATTTGTGCTTAAAATGTTAGTATTATTTTCCTCTAACCCGAGATGCATAAGTAACGGCTTCCCTCCCCTCTCCAACGTAAAATATAAATGACGTATCTAATCAGGGTTTAACACGCATATTAGCTGAGCTCCAACACTTCTATTCTATTTTATGCATATTTTAACATTTTAGGCAGAAACCAAGCCATTTACTCGAAAAATTAAAAATAGGGGACAACTAGGCTCCTGCACTTCTTGGCAGAAACTAAGCCCTGTGACTAAATTGAAAACGTAAATAAAGCTAAAATATCACAAATTGTATTTCGAAATGCCGTGCTTATTTCTTTTCGTTAAAGACTATTTCTTAGCTTACATTATCTGTCAAAATCCTGCGCTTTGCTTCCAGTTTTGCACTGCTGCCAGAAACAATGAGAAATAATAGTAATCATAAATTTAAAATATTTCCGCTTTTCAATTGCTGCCATAAACAATGGAAAAAGGAATAAATGAATTGATAATCAATTTAAAAAATCAGTTTAAAGACTGGAACTTAAGCAAGTACATACTTGTGTGCGTTTTAAAAAGCTTTCTTTTTTCACTATACTTGAACAAAATTGCTTTTAAATTCGAGTATACAAACCAACAATACTGAAAAACGATTAAAGAAAAAAAAAAAAGCTATTATCTCTGTATGCGATTCAGATTAAAATTTCGTTTTAAAAGAGGATAAGTAGCAAGAAAATATGTTTGAACTTTCAAAAATGTTAACCTCAAATAAATTTAAAAAAAATAAATAAATAAATAAAAATAAACAAAATATAAAAAAAATGATTTTAAATTCTAAAGACTATTTCTACAAGCTTGGTTTGCTCTAAAAAGTATGAAACTAGATAAGTATATGGCTTCTTGATTAAAACACTAAAAAGTTGCTGTTGATCTTTACATCTTTACATTTAGAGTAATTCTAAAGTAAACAATAAAATTTAAATTAAAAATTGAGAGAATAAGAAATAGAGGCGGTATAGTAAAAGCTATTCGTAAAAAGCTGTATACCGTCTATTTCTTTTGCTCTCAATTTTTAATTTAAATTTTATTGGCTGCTTTAAAATTATCCTACATATAAATATACTAAGATAAACTGCAACATTTTAGTGTTATAATCAAGAAACCATATACTTATTTTATTCTTTTTAGCGCAAGCCAAGCATTTAGAAATAGTCTTAATAATTAAAAAAATTTTTTTTTTTAATTTTATGTAGTTTCAATCTTAGTATACTTTTAACTTTTTGCATAAAGATGAACATTTAATTTGTAAGGCTAACAGCTATAGCGCAATTTATTTTACTTTTAGAATAAATTGATTTTCTTTATGTTTTTTTTTTTCATTTATTTACATTAGAAGCAACGAAAAGAATAATAATAATAAAAATAAACAATGAATACAGTTTGATAATATTATAACTTGATAATTCAAAGAAATGTTTTAGGGATGATTTTTAAAAAGAAATATAATAAGTGGCAAATAGGACATGTGAAATTAATAAATATTTAAGTAATCCGCAATGCACTTTTTTGTGAATAAATATAAATGGATTTGGCTTTGTTTTTACAATGCAGTAGATGGAACTGAGATCGAAAAGAGTTCGGACTAGCAAAACGTTCAGATTACAGAACATATTATGCTTTTCACATGTCCTGTGCCGTCCGCCATTTCTGGTGGTCAGAGAAGTCTGACTGCGATGGGGCGGTTCCGGGTTCGAATCCCAGCTCGGGCATGGACGTAATTTCCCTTTCTCTTGTCCTTGTCCCTCCTTTGTGTGAATGTGTTGTTTTGTTGTGAATTTTTGCCTACCTTATAAACGAATCCTTATGGCATGTGTGTACTGTGGAAGCCGGACTTCACACCAAACCTCAAATTGCCAGCCTAGATAGTACACGACAACAACGCCAGCATGTCATGTACTGCACATAACAGCTCGAACGTGACAAAAATGGTTCAGAAATGCCATAGCAGAGTTTCTAAAATTGTTTTCTGTGGAACCCCGGGGTTCCACGGTTTTCACAAAGCTTGCATCTATTTTCATTAAGTTGAAATTCGTCGTGTAAGCAAAAAATGTATGAAAGTAGTTTTTTATTAGTATTTTCCGTATAACTAGCAGAGAAAATATCAAAATGAATAGTGGATTAAAAGTTTATTTATTTTCGATGTATAAACATCAACAATGAACAAGAATAAGACATTTATATTAAAACGACAAATTATTTTTTACTTGTATCACAATTTAAGTTAATGCTGGTCAACTAAATTCTTGCTCAGTTTACAAGATAAATGCCCTCATACCATTTTCAAGCGAAACGGGTCTCTCAACTTATGTTGGTTCTTTTGCGCCAGCCACAGGGTGGATATTTAGGATGCGCTGCTTCACTTTTCAAACTGTACCATAATTGGGTCAGAAGTCCAACTTCCACAGTACACATATGCCATGGGGATCCGTTTATAAAGTTGGCAAACATTCCTAGCGCAACAACACATTAACACAAAGAAAGGACAAGAGAGGGAAAGTACATATACACTGTAAAAAAAATCCGAAACGTAACTGAGTAATTACGTGTAACGTTCCGGGATATCAGTGATTTTTATCCACTTCCTGGAAAAATTAAGTATCATGGCTACAAGTCAAACGAATTCAGACTTCTCACTGCTGTAAAAAATATTTTTATATCCCAATTTAAAGACTGACTAAGCGTATTTATAAAGTGTATTGGCAACAGTTCGATTGCAGCCGGTCCAGGCTGATAAAGCGTCCAAAGGGCGCAAATCAGTCAATGAGCTACGTGGCTTTTCAAGAATTGCAGTCGAGTAAAATTCTGTCTTAGCGTTGTCCGTGTTTATAATACTGCTTTTGGGGCTTTCCTGAAAACGCAGAGAAGTGCTCGGCTATTATGGTATACCTACCTAAGTTTGCTCTAAAGTTCCAGAGACAATTTAAACAGGAAGATTTCCAGCATAACTTCAGGAAGGTTACAGAGTTTTAGCGGAAAATGTTCCTGGCTTTTGTGAGATATGTTACTGGAAGAAATTGGGCACACCAGATGGTCATTATTTTCCAGTAACCTTCCTGTATCGTTTTTACAGTGTATGCCGGAGCTGGGATTCGAAACCGGGACATTCCCATCCCTGTCAGACTACTCTGACTACTAGACAAGGTGGTCGACTCTCTCAACTTATCTGCCGACCAAGGGTAATACGCAACAGACTCAGTGTGGAAGTAGAATTGAGAATTCAATTTCATCCATAAAGCTTAAAATAAAGCATTTGAACCATAGTCAGATCCTCCGAGAGGAAGGACACATTGAGGGGAAGGCACTGCCACTGCGCCTAATAGATTAAACTGAACCCGTAAATTTAATATCTTTCCCAGTGGCGTAGTGAAGGGGGAAGGACGTCCCAGGGCACAAGCTTTACCGATCAGGCCACCACAGCCTGATGACTGGGAACAGAGGTGAGTATGAAAGTCAAACAAAATAAGGATATATTATGAAAGGTAGGACAAAACTTCAACTGTCACCATACGTACCAAGGACACCCCAGTTGAGACATTTATCATACCTCGTGATTAGCTTCAAACAGCCCTATAGGAAAGAAGCAGGGCTTTGCATATTGCGCTAAGCAGTACTGTGACTGTGATACCCCACCAAAATCGTCAGATCCGACGTTTTGAAGTTCGAGGAAACTGCAAGACCTCAATCTGCGATAGCAACGCAGAACCTTATTGCAATTCTTTGTTAGAAATGCCTGCAACATCCGCCACATTCTCCTGATCTCGTACCAAGTGACTTCCATCTGTTTCCGGAATGCACCTTTCTAAAACTTTATACGATTATTAAATATGACATGAATAACTCATGTTGACTACTTATTTGTTTAAAAAAAAATCAATTGTTTTTTATCCAATAAAAAAGTTTTTTTTAAGCAAAAAACTACCATTTCCTTAGCACTTCTAGTGAATTCACTTTTTCACAATTTTTAAAACTTTTTGTGTCTATCTCTTCGTTAGATAACTGAAAGTGATATGACCCTCAAGATTGGAAATAATTAACTAAAAACAGGTTTTATCGGTAAATGTTGGAAAACTTCCACCGAAAACCGTGTTTTTTGCCCCCTAAGTTTAATCGATCATTATTTCAAAACCACATATTGCATGTACATTAACTTTTCGAGGTTTATATCACAGCACTTACCATTTTTGCAAAATTTCAAATCTTTAGAGTTAATCCTTTTTTTCTTAGAGCTGTTGGCGTCAATTAAAACTTTGAAAACGTGGTTATGAGAAAATCAAGAAAGAAAGAGTAAATTTCAGTTATAACAGTGCATTTGAGTTCAGTAAATTTCTTCCAGTTTAATTAATAACTCAACGTTTTAGAAAACGATTGCAGTTTTTGCAAGAAGAACACGGTAGCTTTCTAAATTTCTCAAAATCAAATATTTTTTTTTTCGAAAATTAGGGTGTTCGCCTACCTTAATTGTATTTCTTTAAATCATTTCAATAAACTTTCAAATATTTTCAACCACTTTTTCAAGTTACTAAATATTGTTTTTAAAAAATCTTAATTTTTTTCTCCAAATAAACCATTTTCAAAATGTTGCATTCAATCAATGCTATTTTAGAAACTCTAGCGGTTCCACGAAAAAGAGGACATTAAGAAGAGGATTTCACTTCTAAAAGAAGTTAAAAGCATTGTGTTACAGAAAAGAAAATGTTTTGCAGTACCAAATATTATTAATTTAATTCTGAGTAAACATAAAATCTAAACAGTTATCAAAAAACATACAATGCGGAGCAGTACTGTACTACTGTGCTAATTATGCAAAGTGTTTAGAATTAAAAAAATCACTAATTTTCTTCTGAACCAATGATGAAGTGCATTTTTCGGATGATAAGACTCAAATTTATTTCAAGACTACATTTAGTTTTACTTTCAACACAATATACAGGGTGTCCTGAAATATATTGACTGTTTTTAAGAATTTATAACGGGAAAATGGTTAATGATTTTAAAAAAATAATAAAATCTTGCAGAAAAGTCATGTGACGGGCCGTAATTTTTTTCCCTATGAGTTCCAAATTTTAGTTCAAAATCTTTTCAACAGATGGCAATTTAGATTGTAAGCCCATAAGTCAAAAAGGAAGAACTGTAATTCACCGATTTTTCCTCCGATTGTGACATGCGATTGCAGCTGACAGTAGACATTTTGAAAATATTGTTATGAAATTTTGTTCATTAAAAATATTTTCAAAAAGTACAATGTAATTTAGTACTTTTCTTTGTTTGCGGGCCATCTATTGAAAAAATTTAGAGCTAAAATTTGAAACTCATGGAGGAAAAATTTACAGCCCGCCACATGAATTTTCTGCTGGAATTATTTTTTTATCATGATTCGTTTTCCTGTTATAAGTTTTTGAAAACGGTCAGTCTATTTTGGGACACCCTGTATTTACGCTCGGTGGCGTTTTTAATAGTAGACGTTCAGATTAAAGAGGTTTTATTATTATCAAAATTGGTAATCTACTTAGTATACAATCAAATGCTATAGTTAGTTTGTTACTATATAGATAGCGCTACTAAATATTCTTGCGCTATTTATGAACTAATGAGTTAACTAGACATTAGATCTACATTTAAACATACACTAATAATGGTATACTTTTCGATAATAAAAGTTAGTTAAGGTTGAAAGAACAGTTTCAGCCAATAAAAATCAGACACCAACAACTGGTAGGTAATAATCAATGTTTTTTTTTTTTTTTCTGTGACAACCAGTTTATGTTTTAAATGATGGATTCTTATAACGAAAAATTATGGTAATTTATTCGTTGGCTTCAGACAGCTGTAACTATGTAAATAAGTCCCTCTGAGGGATGAGAATATTAAATGTTGTGGCTTCTGGTAAGAAGGTGCTAGTTATGGAATGCAACCTTGTTGGTTGTGTTTATTAATACGTTAGGTGCCATTCATTAATTACGTAAGGATGATTCTTGGCAATTTTCAACCCCTCTCCCTCATGTAAGGGCAAGTAAGATTTTTTTACCCCCCTCCCCTCTTTCTTTCGTAAGATCCCTTTCTGTTTTTTAAAATACAGTCGGACCTTCATATATCGAAGTAGCAAATTGCCGGAAAAAAATTCGATATATAGAAACGATCTTATTTTATCCTAAAAATCTGCTAAAAACATTAAAATTAAAGCTAATTTTTATGCATGAAACCCAATTTCTAATTTATACAAGCATCGGATTAAATGAAAGTTAATAAAAAAAATAACAGAAATTACATTTTTCACTTTCATACACCTTCATTCTTCGGCAATTCAACTTCATCCACAATATTAGGGGATTTTCGTTTTGACAATGTAATCGAAAGAAAAGTAAAAATTCAATCTACTTAACTTGAATGATTTTTACTGCAGCTAAAACGACTAGGAATGATAATCAACAGACAAAAGGAATGACTTGAAACTGATTTTACAATGTTATTGGTTACAACTCAGATATTTGAATTAAACTTGAGGGAATTTAAGAACTCCAGAACGAAACAACGACCTATCTACACACCCTCAACCCCAGATTACTTATGAGTTTCGTAGCAACCTTTAGTGAACATAATTTTCTCCCCTTACCTTTATTTTTCAAGAGACAAACAGTCTAAAGTGGAAAAAAAATCTACGAATGTCTCGGAAAAAAAATCGATATATAGAGATTTTTTCGACGTATAGAAACAATTTTTCTATGCGATGGACATGGTAATTTGCTGGGAATTCGATAAATAGAAAATTTCGATATGTAGAAGTTCGATATATGGAGGTTCGACTGTAATAAAATAAGGAATCTACATCACTGAAATGGTTATTTAATTCACTATTACTGAATTTTTTTTTTAAAACAATTGTGCTAACAATTATTTACAAAAAGGAATCTAGACTTAATGTTTTTTTCGACAAATATTTTTTGTATATGATGCGATACTAATTAAAAATAATACATGCCATACACAGTGCCACAATTGTTTTATAAAATGTTACACGATTCATTCTTTGAAAAAAAAATAAAAAAACAGATCATCCTAATACGTTTTTTATCTTCCAGCAGAAATGAAATATGATTCCTGCCAAACCACTTGACTGCGCCATTTCTAACATAAAATATCGACTTGGAAAATATTACGCAAGAATGGGTCTAATTTAGTGTTAATGCATTATCTCATGATTATCTTAATTTATGTTAATGAAATCTTCTTCATTTACAGAATAAAATAATCAAACTTCAATCAGGCACCACATCAAAATCTTGGTCACCAGTTTTCTGCAACGAGGCTTTTGTACAAATACTAAAAATGTTAAGTGGACTCGGTATGGTTGCTAGCAAGTGCAATGCGCAACATTTTATTCACTTGTGCTGAATTAACATAACTTAGAAATGCGGTCAACAAGCGTAAAAATTCAATGCGCCAGTGGAGTGCGCGCCTAGGCATGTCTCTTGTGACGTCATAAAGACCACGCATTGGTTGAAAAATCGGATATTTTCAAGAAGTAATTAAAAATTAAATGTTGGGAAAAAAAAGTATTTTCTGTGTCCAAGTTTTTTTTTTTTTGCTCATTCTGTCAACTTTAGTGACTAAAAGTAGTACTTTTGACTGAAGGAAACAAACCCCTTTCCAGTAGAAAGATCAACTAAACTAAGCACGCAATTATAAAATAAACATTGATGATAGTTACCAGGCGATAAAATATTTTAATACCTAACTAATTTTATGCAGTGTCTTGATTTTCAATCATCCTTTGAAGTCAATGCCTTCTATGAACTAATCAGAAGAAAATAATAAAGTGCTACATTAGCTTACTTAATGGTTCCCTTTCGAATTATGTTCGCCAAAAGTTTAAGATAGGCAAAAAATACTGAAAAGGTTCCCAAATTTGTGTTATTTGCAACATTTTCGGAGTTTTCAAAAATTTAACAAATGAAAATTCACAGACTTAAGAATTCTATCGCCATCTTAAATAATTCTTTAAGCCAATTTTATTTCTTAAATTTTCAAAATTTTAAGACAATGGTAAAACTTAATACAGGTTACAAATTGGTCGCTTTTGGGGAATTATGTTATAAAATATTACTCTACAAATAGTTTACAATCTAGTTTCGAACATCATCCATTTAGTTTACGTTTCGTTATTAAGAGGTACATCAAGTCAGCAAATGAATAAACATACGCAACGGTGTTAACATACAAAACAATACATAAAAAAAGAGCATGTTTTAGTTCCATAATGTTTGAAGTTTGTAAATATGTTAGCTTATTTTGTTGTTCATTCGACAAAAAGTTAGTTCATTTTGTATGTTTTTATAGCTGAACAGTTCTAAAAAAATTTTAATGAACCATCAAAATAATGAAAGAATAGCCAAAATACAACTCAACTCTCACCTACATCTATCTTCGCATCAACATACAAAGCATTACTTTAAACCAATGAGAAATCTTAAATTTTTCCGAGGTTGGAAAAAAAAAACTTGAGATTGCCGCTCTTCCTTCAAATCTATAGCATATTTTAATTAGAGAGAGAGAGAGAGAGAGTAAACAGGGAAATAGGAAGTGATATGGGCCCTCAAAATGAAATTTCTTTGATGACGTCAGAGGAAGATGGGCGGATCTTTCCCGAAAAATGTCGGAAATTCATGTCTGAAAACGTTGCTTACTCTTTTGTAGGGTTTAAGAAGAAGGTCTTTCGAACAGAGTAGGAGAGATTTGCAAAATTGAAGTAAAACAATTGCAATTTTCTGCAATTTTTCGTGACATTTGTGGACGGGAGGAAGTTGGTGTTTCCTCCCAAATGCCTTTCGAAATTGAAGTCAAATTTTAGTATCTCTAGTGACATTGGGGGTTGGTTTCTCTCGGAAATTTTCGGAAATTCAACATTTAGAAGAGAATTTTTTGGTGGCTGAAAAAGATGGAGAGTATTTGTTATCCTCCTGAGGAAAATTTCCAACATTGAAGTCTAAAAGACGCAATTTTAGGCCATGTCTGAAGACGTTGAAGAAATAGTGAGGGGCTCTCCCTGGAAATTCCTTGCCATTGAATTCTGAAAAAGCAGCGGGATGTTGCTTGTTAAGCTATAACTATAAAAGAGTAATTTGTTCTTAAGTTGTAAAGAAATTTCGAAGTGTCACTGATTACTTCCAGGTAACATTTCGAGATTTCAGAGGTTTGCACCAGTTTAATTTGTAAAACAAGTTTTTATGCGAAAAAGTTTCCTGATTCTCAACAAGTTCCACGAATTCCGATATTGTACTGTGGTAAAAAAAAAATAGCTACCAGTGTAAATATATATCAGGTTTTTCTATTAGGTGGTTTCTCTTTCCGCTTTGACACCGCCGTTTCGGATCGACTAAGCCCTCATCAAGGGCAAAATGCCGTCTCCGGGTTCAGAGAGATTCTAGACTAATTTCAGAAAGGGTATTAACTTTCGACGCGAAATTTTCCTGTTTTCTGCAAGAAAAGCAACTGGCAGAAATTGGGCACATAAGCAGTCCATTATTTTCCAGAAACGCTTCAGAGTTGTTTTTACGGCGTAACAACTGTGCAGAACAGCATAAAAATATAAATTACATTAGTTTACAGCTTTTAAAAAGAAATCCGCTTTTTTAAAATAAAATGTATTAATACGGTGCTGGTAAAAAAAAAAATGCATCACATTTGCATTTTCACAACAATTGGATTATGTGAGAAGTTTTGGTTGATCGATTAACGATGAATGTATGTGAAATTCTGCAAAACTTATAAAATCAACATCTAACAGCAGGAATCCGATAATTGTTTACGTAGATCGGGGCTGCTTCCGAGCCAGGCAAATTGCTGACCCCATCCTCATTTTTCCATTTCTGAACCTGCGTGTGAGTTTAGAGAAAAAAAAATTACTTAACCCCATGTCAATTTAAGTCTAATGGCAGGATAAAGGTTTTTAAATTGTTACTTACCAGTTTTGCCCTATGGCACGGAGCAGAATCATCCTGGAAAATGATGTTTGGAACTGAAGTAAAGTGATCCCGGATAGTAGGAAGCAATTTCTCCTCTAAAATGCCAATATACACCTGAGCGTTTACTGTTACTTGCACAAAGTGAAGCCCACCAACTCCTTGATCAGAAATACATCCCCAATCATCTGGGATACGGGATGCTTCACTGTGTGTTGAATACAGTCGGGATGATATTCCTCTCCTTTGCGGCGCGGGAGATGCATTTTTTTTTTTTTTTTTTTACCACCACTGTATGTATATTTTAAGAAGATTGGAAGAAGCATTACATCAACTTTAATGAGCGCTTATGAAATATTCGATTTCGACAAGAAGCGATTTAGAAATAAAATATTTTTTATTTCATTGTTTCTAAACGAATTGCATAAATGTAATATATCGTGACGCGTGACAAACGGAGGAAGAGGGGTGAGGCAAAGTGTGACACTCTGTAGGTCAAATTTATTGAAAATAAGTGAAATTATCAGGGGTGCCCCCCCTAAGATCAAGGGCACACCCTCCCTAAATATCGTGAAGACCCCCCCCCCCCAAAAAAAGCCAGAGCCCCCTAAAAATGAAAAAAATACCCCTCAAATCAACTCTCCTAATCAT
Organism: Uloborus diversus; assembly: GCF_026930045.1. Classification (NCBI taxonomy): domain Eukaryota; kingdom Metazoa; phylum Arthropoda; class Arachnida; order Araneae; family Uloboridae; genus Uloborus; species Uloborus diversus. The sequence goes on along the minus strand of NC_072738.1, from coordinate 133,730,465 downwards.
TTCAATGGCGCAGTCTGCGCCATAACACTCCTCCCCAGGTTGGCACCCCTGACATTATTTATAGAGAACACCTTACTGCGCACCATGCATATTCCTAAATCCTGCATGAACTGATGCAATTAGCTATCTTATTATTCATTACTTGCGAAAATTGCCTTTGTGCGTCCCATTAGTCTTCCTCCCTAATAAGTGTATCTTCCTTGCTTCTGGCCACTTTTGGTAAATGATCTTGTTTAAACACTAAGACTCATGTCTGGATGATTAGCATGTCTGAGATTTTCGCTTGGGGTAATACTTCACAGACAGATATACATGTTTTCGTCAGGGAATGAATCATGTGTCAGAACACTCGATTTTGAGATGAGTTACCCAAAATGGTTTGTTTCCGATCTCAGACTCCTACAGACTCATTTCGTCCTGCTGCTCGTTAAAAAGTTAATTTTAATTTCTCTTGGATTGATCAGTCGGAGTTTTCTTCGGATAGCTCCGGGAATGATCTTCTGAGCTGTTTCGAGGAAGCAAAATATTTGTGAAAGATTTTCGTTTTATTTTATGTTGTCTCAGAAGAACGCAACTTTCCATTTTCAGACTCAGAGAAATTATGAAATTCGTGCGGGTTTAAATGTTTTGGCATCTGTGCCCTATACAGTGACGCATCAAGGTGTGGTAGGAAGGGGGGGGGGAATCATACACATACATATATATATATATATATATATATATATATATATATATATATATATATATATATATATATATATATATATATATATATATATATATATATATATATATATATATATATATATATATATATATATATATATATATATATATATATATATATATATATATATATATATATATATATATATATATATATATATATATATATATATATATATATATATATATATATATATATATATATATAAAGTTGTTGGCTTCCGAAATGTTTCAAATGCCTCCGTAGCTAAAAGCCGCATGGATCAAGCTTTGATGATCCGGAAGTAAAGCATTTCATTAAAAACATAATCTGGCGGCAAAGTTTAGATTTTATTTATTTATTTATTTATTTATTTATTTATTTGGTACTATTATTGGCCCAAACAATTTCTCATCCTTTTATTATGTGGCACACAAAATTTGATTAATTTCTGAGCAATAGTTTCACCGCTAGATAACTTTAAAATAGGTTCGTTTAATAATAGACACCCTGTATGCATTCAAAATTCTTGTTAAAATTTGCATGCGTGCTTTTTTCTTTGAGAAATTTATTCATGTACACCGCTCTGTACAACGGATAGACAACTCTAACCAAGTGGAATCAAGGACCACTTGACTTTGGATCAAATACAGATGTCATCGTTTTTTCTTCATTGCAATGATGAGCCTGATAAACAGAACGCTTGCTTTTTCTAAAACGTATTAAATCACAGTCGTAGTTAACACTGTAGATGGACTTGGAAGAGGAGGGATCTCAGCACAGTTCAAAAAGGACAGGCCGACTTATCCGACATTTTGGTTCCAAGATAGCTTCTAATCCAACCTTGTTTCCTGTATTTATAAATACGGCTTAATATTAGTTGGTTGCTATATCGTATAAAAGAATTGATCATAAGTTGAGTAAAATGTCACGTAAGGTACATCTAGAAAGATAACTCAGTTAGCAAATTCAACAGAAAAAAATATCGGGAAAGTTTAATGCAATGAATCTTATTTTCACACCTTATTTGTTAAATCTTCTTCATTTGCAGAATACAATAAGAAAATATATCTAAAGCTTGGCCACCAGTTTTCTGCAACGAGGTTTTTGTACAAATACTAATTTTGTCAGCCGATAGTTCTGGAACCAAAATGCCAGATAAGTCAGCTCCTTATAAATAGTAGCCTTAGTTCAATGTAAGGCTCCTGTGTAAGGGGACGACATTTTGGTTCCAAAATTGTCGGGTGAAAAAAATAGTATTTGTACGAAAGCCTCGTTTCCGAAAACTAATGTCCTAGCTTTAGACCTGATTGATCTTTGATTACTTTATTCTGAAGATTAATTGAAACAAATTAAATACAAATAAGCTGTGAAAATGAGGTTTATTACAGTAAAAATTTCGCGATACATTTTTGTTGAGCTTGCAAACTAATTATCTTTCTAGATTTTCCTTAAGTGACATTTTACTCAACTTATCATCAATTATTTTACAATATAGCAATCAGCGAATATTATCACGTATTTATAAATACAGTAAAACCTGTAAAGTTGACTACCTTTCTATGTTGACCACTTTTGTCAGGAACGGAATTAGCCCTATCTCATAGAATGAAGGAAAACCTCTGTAACTTGACCACCTCTCTATCTTGACCACCTGTCTATCTTGACCACTAATGTACGCCAAATTTGGTTTGGAGTATTGTAAAAAACCCTTTGTAAGTTGACCACATGGTTTATTTTTAAAAACTTTCTCCAGCAAATTATTTTATTTTATTATTTATTTATTTACTTATTTATTTATTATTATTATTATTATTTGATAGTTTTCCAAGAATGTTTTTAATGCTTTGATGACAGACTAGCATTTTACTAACTAAACCAGCAGCATAAAGCTTATGCTGCTCTTTATTCTCCAAACTTGTTTTTCATTTGTTGTTCTTTTTGAGATAGCTTTTTGTACTCTGTTCAATGAATATAGGCGTCAGTAGAAAAGTTCAAAATCTTTTCTTTCAGTTGCAATATGTTGTGACAACACAGGAATTGTGCAAAAAGAGCTGGCCCGGATCTATATATTTTGGGCCCCCTGCAACAAAATATGTAGGGCTCCTCCCTAGTGGCCAGCAGTGTCTAATTTGTAAAGTGCATAAGTCTTAGTGCTAGTTTTTTTCTATTTTTTCTTCAATTTCTAGGGCCGTTAGCCCCTTTAAGAGCGCGGGCCCCTCGCACTGCGGGTACGAAGATCTGGGCCTGCTAATGAGTAAAGTTACATGTTTCTGGTGCAAGGGATTAAGAGATAGGATATTTTAATTTTGCCTTTATGAACTGGGAGAGTCGAGATTGTTACTCTTTATGCTATACATAAAAAGGCTTCAAAAGGAAAGTTAGTTCAGCTTGAGATTAATAGAAAGTATGAAATATTAAAATCAATTGAAAATGGAGAAAGCCAGAGAAAATTAGCTGGCATATATGAAGTTTCTAAACCTACAGTGTCTAATATAGTTAAAAACAAGGAAAAAATAACAAAATTATTTGAATAGTATTTTTAATTATTGTTTTACTTTCAATAATGTTAAACACTGAAAGTGAGTTGAACAGAAAGTGTAAGGGTGAATTCCTCAAAAAATAAATAGATGGTGCAAAAAATGACAAAAAAAAAAAAAAAATACCGCCCTTTATAAGTTGACCACCTGTCTAAGTTGACCGCCAAAATGCTGCACCGCGAGTGGTCTAATTTCACAGGTTTCACTGTACTAGAATTGAGGTTGGATCCAATTCCGTCTTGGAACCAAAATGTCAGATAGGTCAGCCTGTCCTTTTCAAGGGGCTCTAGTTCAATGGCAAACGCGACTCATGTCATAACGCTCCGCTGCAAGAAAGAAAAACTCTCTAAAAAGTGAAACTAACGAAAACAAAGAAACAGCATGCGGTGCGTTTGTTCGGCGCAGATTGTTCTTTAGTCTCGGTTCGGGAACAAAGCTTTTTCCAAACACTGAAAGAAGAAGAATTAAAAAGAGAGAGAGAGAGACAAGCTGACGAGAACGTGGAGTAAAAAAAAGCTGGAGAAGTGTCGTGTGACAAGCGAAGCGGAGTGTGTCGCCATGATGGATGGTTTGCGTGCGTTGGTAGCCTCCGTGTGCCCCATTATGTCAACAGCAAGTATCCTGTGATCTTTGCCGAAGCATTTCACCTTCTTACGAGCCGTTATGCTATGTTATTACACCTGCATCCAGCGGAATTTCCGCTCTCCGGCTCTCAGGGAAGCTTTTCTCTTTTTCCTTTCTTTTTTAGAGATCTCAGATGTAAAATGCAGAGAAGTGGTTCAAGGTATTTTGGAAATGCTTTTCTTAGTTGAGCGTGTCGGAATTATTGATTGCAAGGAACGCTTCTGTCAGCTCTGGCGTAAGGTGATAACAAGGATTTTGTTCAACTTAAAAGTTAAAAGTTGAAATGAAAAATTCTGTAATATTGAATAATCTGCATCCAGCGGAATTTCCTCTCTCCGGGTCTCAGGGAAGCTTTTCTCTTTTTTTTCTTCTGTGGAGATCTCAGATGTAAACTGTAGAGAAGTGGTTCAAGGTGTTTCAGAAATGCTTTTCTTAGTTGAGCGTGTCGGAATTATTGATTGTAAGGAAAGTTTCTGTCAGCTGTGGCGTAAATTGATAACAGGGATTTCGTTCAACTTCGAAGTTAAAAGTTCAAATGAAAAATTCTGTAATCTTTACGAATAATAAAACTGAATGTCTGGATCTCTGTCCGTATCTCTGTCTGGATGTCTGGATGTCTGTGACGTAATCTAGATCTCAGATGTAAAATTCAGAGAAGTGGTTCAAGGTATTTTTGAAATGCTTTTCTTACTTGAGCGTGTCGGAATTATTGATTGCTAGGAACGCTTCTGTCAGCTCTGGCCGTAAGGTGATAACAGGGATTTCGTTCAACTTAAAAATTAAAAGTTCAAATGAAAAATTCTGTAATATTGAATAATCTGCGTCCAGCGGAATTTCTGCTCTCCGGCTATCAGGGAAGCTTTTCTTTTTTTTTTCTCTCTTTTTTTTTTTTTGGAGATCTCAGATGTAAAATGTAGAGAAGTAGTTCAAGGTTTTTTCGAAGTACTTTTCTTAGTTAAACGTGTCGGAATTATTGATTGCAAGGAAAGCTTTTGTCAGTTCTGGCGTAAGGTGATAACAAGAATTTTGTTCAACTTCGAAGTTAAAAGTTCAAATAAAAAAATCTGTAATACTGAATAATAATAAAGTTGAATGTCTGGATCTCTGTTCGCATGTCTGTGACGTAATCGAGATCTCAGATGTAAAATGTAGAGAAGTGGTTCAAGGTGTTTTTGAAATGCTTTTCTTAGTTGAGCGTGTCGGAATTATTGATTGCAAGGAACGCTTCTGTCAGCTCTGCCTTAAGGTGATTACAGGGAATTTGTTCAACTTCGGAGTGATAAGTTCAAATAAAAAATTCTGTAATATTGACTAATCAATATTTTTCAAATTCTGATGAGGAACCCATACTGCTTCTTTGATGTGGCTATTAAATAACCGATGTTTTTTAATAACTTAAAGGAAGGAGTACGTGTACTCATATACCCGTGTTACACTGTGAAAAAAACCGAAACGAGGCTGAGTAATTCCGTGTAACGTTTCGAGATTTCAATGATTTTTATCCACTTCCTGGAAAAATCAAGTAGTATCGTCAAAAAGTTTCCTGGGTTTGCTAAAAACTGCAGACTTCTCACTGTTGTGAGAAATATTTTTAACTCTCAGTTTAAAGATTAACAGGGCGTATTTATAATATTTATACTTCGATTCAATTGCGGTCCGTCCGTGCTGATTAAGCTCCCAAAGGGAGTGAATAAGTGTGGGCTACGTTGTTTGGGACGGATTGCAGGCGAGTAAAATTCTCGTTATAGCTTGACCACGAAAAGAAGGCGGATGACCGTGAAGCGAAATTTTATTTGTATCACTGGTAATAGGTAGAATCTTCGAGAAAGCACCGAATAGTAAGAGGCATGGTCTCGCTAATCCTATCTGTTCCAAAATAATAAGAAACAACCAAGTGAAAATGATACAAATGATGATTTTGCTTCAAGGCCACCCGCCTTCTTTTCGTGGTCAAGCTATACTTGCAATTTTGTTTACAGAACTTATTTAATTAATTATGAAGGTGCGAAGCTGTTGTATTAAAACCTACCTAAGTTTCCTCTAAAGTTCCAGACACACGACTGGCTTCAAACGGGAAGATTTCTAAATGTTTCAGGAGGCTTCCGGGATAATTTCAGGAAGGTTATTAAATATTAACGGAAAATGTTTCTGGTTTTTGCAAGGTATGTTACTGGCAGAAATTGGGCACATCAAGTGCCCATTATTTTCCAGGAACGTTTCTGAATTGTTTTTACAGTGTACTAGCAATAACTCTTGGCATAAATTTTTAGACACATGTCTAAACCTATAACAGAATGGCATACGTACAGAATGATACTTTCAAATTTAAAGAAGTGAGATGCTTTTTTAAGCAGCTGAGACCTGAGAGAAAAAAAAAAACCAAGAATGTTAATGTACGTTAAATAAACATACAATGTAATATTAATGCCATAAAGTGAAAAAAAAAAAAACATTTTCACCCCTATTTTATTTGCCAGCCAATCTATGCTGAAAAGACCGTTTTTCAAACTAGATATTAGTCATCGGCAATTTTAACTTTGACTGCAAAGAACACCGCCATATATTGCCAAATCGACCGAATTCGACGTCTACTTTTTGTTGAAAATTTGTCATCAACTTGGTGACCAAATACTCGGCGATATATCGCCAAGCAGTCGCCAATTTATCGGCATTGAAATTCAGTCAACATTCAGTGGGCATTGAAATTAGAAAATCCGTTATAATGAAGGCGGAGAGGGTCAAAATGATAATATTTCAGCTGTCCATACCATCCATATGTCCAGTAGTAGATACATATGGACGAGCGGACGGGCCAAAAAACCGACTGATAACTTAGGGATGAAAAAAAATGGAAATTTATGTCAAACTGCAAGTGAAACATCTTTCGTGATTACAAGACATCCTTTTTTTCGTAAAAGAAAGTAAAATTCAAAATTAATGAGATGTTTGATGGGTTAAAATTCCAGTATGGCTTGCTACCAAGTAAAAACATATTGTTACAAATTCTGTAAATAGTAATTATTGTAGGAACGTAACCTGTAAATAGTTTCCCGTAATGAATATACAACCCCTTTTTCATATGGCTAAAATATACGACCCCTATTCCCTTTTCGTTCATTGATAAAATTTGATAACGGTCAACGCATTTCGAGAAGCGTGTGGAATATTTGAGAAAATTCTTTTCGGTGTATTTAAGCCGTTGGCGTTGGATAAACAGTCAGTTTCGTTTGAGATTTCGAACGGAGAGCATTTTGCTCTGTTTATAGCGAGGCATTTCGCTGTGTTGTTTTCGTATTTGGAAGTAAATACGTGTGTAAACGTTGAGTTTGCGGTGTTGTGTGATAATTGCTTAATTGATGATGAATAATTTAGCAGTTGTTGAAGATCTTTCCTGTACATAGTGTAAATAAATTTCCTGTGTTTTTATCAAGAACTGTGTCTTCATTTCAAGAAAGTGGAAGTCGCACCGAATCCGTTACAATTGGCGCCCAACGTGGGGCTACTTCTGGACTTTCTTGGAGTAAGTGTGACTTTGGACATTATTTTCATAAAGACTTTTTAAATTTGGACTTTGTTTTTATGGTGATTACTCGCGCAATGGATGAACAATTAAAACAACTTCTTGACGCAATCACCTCTGTGAAAAGTGATTTGGCTGCAAGTTTTACTGCAAATCAGGAACAATTAAAAAATGACATTGCGACTAACCAAGAACTGTTAAATAGTGATTTAACTGCTAAAATCACTACAAGTCACGATGAAATGAAAAGTGACCTAACGTCGATGAAAACCATGATGGAGAATCAACTAACCGCCATGGGAGATAAAGTCGATGCCCTGGAAGAAAAATTTGATACTGTGGAAGAGCGCATCGCCAATATGGAAAATAAGTTGGAAGAAGAAGACAAGAAATTGACTTCATTTAAGGAAGAAATAATTAAGGACGTGGAAAGGAGATTGGCGACCGCGGAAAGCAGTTCTGTACAGTTTGGCGCTCCCACATCGGTTGCTCGACCGTCCATTAAACTTGCCACATTTGATGGGAAAAGTTCGTGGCAGGTGTACAAGACGCAATTCATGATAGTGGCGGAAGCGAACGGATGGGACTCTGCTACCAAGGCCTGCCATCTTGCAGCATCCCTGAGAGGTGACGCAGCGGACATTCTTCAGACCCTTCCGGACAGCCAGCGCCTGGATTTCGCCGCCCTCACAGCTGCGTTGGAGCTTCGCTTCGGTGAGAAGTGCCAGAAAGATTTCAGCCGACTCCAGTTGAAGTGCCGTTTCCAGAAAACTGGGGAAACCCTGCAAGAGCTTGCGGCGGACATCGAGAGACTGTCTCATCTAGCTTTTTGCGACTGTCCTGCGGATGTTCGAGACAACCTGGCACTCAACTACTACATCGACGGGGTTCGAGATCCGGAAATCCAGAAAGCTCTACGGATGGCGGATGTCAAAGATCTGAATTCTGCCGTTGTGTATGCGATGAGATACGAGGCCGCCCAAGAAGCAACCCGTGTGGATCGCCATCTAATCCGGACTCAGGAAGCTGATGAGTCTGATTCCAGGTTGTCCCACCTCGCTGAACTTGAGAGACAACTCGGTGACTTGACAAGACATCTGAGCAGCATAACAGCCCAAAAGAAACAAGAGCAGAAGTGCTGGAAATGCGGTAGTAAAGGACACCTGCGAAGGAGTTGTCCGGCTCGCCAAGCTACGCGAGGGAAGGAAATCACCACCACTAGAGCTCTGCAGATTTCCTCTTCTAGTAGTGGCAGTGATGGACTTTTCATTTACGCACATGTAAATGGGAACCCCTGCAGACTGATTGTTGACACTGGAGCCAATGTGACAATCATTAGGACAGATGTGGCTCGTGAATTTGGATTGAAACTGCTGTGGACATCCCCACGCGTAAGTCTCCAGACTGTGACAGGTGACAAAATTGAGATTGACGGTAAAGTGGACTTGGAAATAGTGTTTGGGAATGCCACCTACCATCATACGGCATTCGTCGCTAATATCACGGACCCCTTCATTCTCGGATTGGACTTTTTGAAGGAATATGACTTCACTCTCGACTTCAAGACTAATGAGCTGCACTCGATGAGAGAAGACATAGCCGTTTTCCCTGCAGAAAGTGATGTAAAATCCGCTCATCAAATAATAGCCCAAACAGATTTATCGATTCCCTCAAGGTCAGAATCATTAATACCTGGCTCCCTCGAAGAAAGCAATAGTTTTCGAGTTGGACTCATTGAATACCCTAACCTAAACAATAATCTAAAAGGAGTGCTGATAGCCTCTACGCTTGTGGACCTTTCCAAGCATGTAATTCCTGTAAGAGTCGCCAACGTGAGTGAAAGGCCAAGGAATATTCGGAAAGGTGAAGTGTTAGCAACTTGTACTCCAGTAAACTGCATCATTAGAAGAATCAATTCCCCCGAGACTGTGTCTTCTGAGTCCTTGACATCGAAGTTAATTGGGAGTGCACCCTTATCGAAGGATCAAAGAACTGCTGCGGAACAATTGGTGGACGACTTCAAGCATCTGTTTTCATCTACATCGGAGGATGTTGGCCGTACGAATTTAACGCAGCATAGGATTTACACTGGAGAACACCCCCCTATTAAACAGCATCCAAGACGACTACCGTTCGCTAAGAAGGAAGAGGTTGAAACCCTCCTGAAAGAGATGAAGGAGAATGATGTAATCGAACCCTCATCCAGTCCTTGGGCCTCTCCCATCGTCTTGGTCCGAAAGAAAGATGGCTCCACCAGATTTTGTGTCGATTACCGACGGCTGAATGAAATCACCAAGAAAGACAGTTACCCTCTTCCACGGATAGACGACACCTTGGACACTCTTTCCGGACACAAGTGGTTTTCGACCCTGGACTTGAAGAGCGGCTACTGGCAGGTTGAGATACACCCTGATGACCGAGAGAAGACAGCGTTTACAACTGGACAAGGCTTATGGCAGTTCAAAGTGATGCCCTTCGGCCTCTGCAATGCACCAGCTACGTTCGAGCGTCTTATGGAGACAGTGTTAAGAGGACTCTCTTACGAATCCTGTCTGGTCTACTTAGACGATATCATCATCGTGGGACGCAGCTTCGAAGAACATCTGGCAAATCTTAGGAAGGTGCTGCAAAAGCTTAAGGAAGCCAATCTGAAGTTAAGCCCGTCCAAATGTAATTTGTTCCGCCGGGAAGTGAACTACCTTGGTCACATCATCTCTTCTGAGGGTGTGCAAACCGATCCAGAGAAGGTATCTGCGGTCAGGAGTTGGAGTCGTCCCGAAAACATCCATCAGTTACGAAGTTTCCTGGGGCTCTGCACGTACTACAGGAAGTTTGTGAAGGGTTTTTCCAACATTGCACGACCTTTGCATAAGCTGACGGAGAGCAAGCAAAAGTTTGAATGGTCCACAGAATGCGAAGATGCATTTCTACGACTGAAGGAGGCTTTAACATCAACGCCTATCCTCGCCTATCCTCAGCCTGAAAAATCCTTCATCCTGGACACTGATGCGAGCAACGAGGGAATTGGAGCTGTTTTATCCCAAGAAATTGACGGAAATGAACATGTCATCGCTTACTGGAGCAAATGCTTATCAAAGTCGGAGCGAAATTACTGCGTCACCAGAAAGGAGTTACTGGCCATAGTGAAAGCTGTAGAACACTTCCATCATTACCTCTACGGCCGAAAATTTCTGCTTCGGACAGATCATGCCTCGTTAACTTGGCTTTTGAACTTCAAGAATCCAGAAGGCCAGATAGCCAGATGGATACAGCGGCTCCAGGAATATGACATGGAGATCAAGCATCGAAAAGGGTTATCTCACGGTAATGCTGACGCTTTATCAAGGAGACCCTGTCCTGAGAACTGCCACTATTGTTCCCGAATCGAGAAACAGTATGGAACGACTAGCCCTACCGCCTATCAGGTGACAGTGACTCCAACATCATCAGAACCTGATCCATGGAGTGATGACCAAGTTCGAAAAGATCAACTTGAAGACCCCGACATAAAACCAATTTTAGAGTTCATGGAAAGTGACAGTCGACGCCCTAGCTGGCAGGACGTTTCCATCTTCAGTCCTGCAACAAAAAGATACTGGGCTTTATGGAACTCACTCCATTTACGGAACGGCGTGCTACACCGGAAATGGGAATCTGACGACGGCAAGACATCTAGGTGGCAGTTACTACTTCCTCGATCCAGGATTTCAGATGTTCTGAAAGAAATACATAGTAGTGCGACTGGAGGACATTTCGGTGTCTTGAAAACTCTCAATAAAGTTCGGGAGCGCTTCTTCTGGAGCAAGGCGAAGGATGACGTGGAGAAGTGGTGCCATTCTTGTGACGCCTGTGCTGCTCGTAAAGGACCGAAGAAGAGAAGCAGAGGGAAGCTACATCTGTACAACGTTGGAGCTCCTTTCGAACGAATTGGGATCGACATCCTGGGTCCTCTACCAAGAACTGCTGATGGGAACAAATACATTCTTGTTTCCATCGACTACTTCACCAAATGGCCGGAAGCATATCCCATTCCAGATCAAGAGGCTACTACCGTAGCAGAGACTCTAGTCCAACATTGGATCTCGAGATACGGAACACCTTTGCAGATTCATTCCGATCAAGGGAGGAATTTCATCTCTGCTGTGTTTAAGGGCCTATGTCAAATTTTCGGAATTGAGAAAACTAGGACAACACCACTACACCCACAATCGGACGGCATGGTGGAGAGATTTAACCGCACAATCCTGAACAATCTCTCACTTATGGTATCCAGAAATCAACAGGATTGGGACAAGAAGCTACCTTTGTTCCTGCTGGCCTACCGCAGTGCTGTCCACGAGACTACCGGATATGCCCCATCTCAGATGCTCTTCGGACGAGAGCTTCGGCTACCTTGTGATCTCGTCTTCGGTCGTCCTCCAGATGCGCCTTCATCGCCTGAGGAGTACATCCAGGATCTCCAGGCCCGGTTGGAAGACGTTCATAACTTCGCACGAGAGCGAATCAACATCGCGGCGGAGAAGATGAAGACTCGATACGACACAAGGTCTACTGGACATGAATTCAACGAAGGCGACAAGGTTTGGTTATGGAATCCCATCCGACGGAAAGGTCTTCCACCCAAATTGCAGTCGCATTGGGATGGACCCTACAAAGTCGTTAACCGACTAAATGACGTCGTAGTGAGGATCCAAAAATCACCTAATGCAAAACCTAGGGTTGTACATTATGATCGGTTAGCCCCATACTATGGCCATAGTTCATGAGTATTATGTAAACAACCATGGTTGATAACATAAAAGTTGTAGATAATTAATTTTTGCTTTCAATGTTTAGTAATATTTCTTGTTATTATTGTGTTTTCTGTATCTGTTAGTTATTAATTAATGTGTATATTTGTAAACTTGTGATAGAAGTTTGGCACCCTTTCTGGGGATTGTACTGCCCGGGACGTGCAGTCCTTAGGAAGGGGGCAATGTTACAAATTCTGTAAATAGTAATTATTGTAGGAACGTAACCTGTAAATAGTTTCCCGTAATGAATATACAACCCCTTTTTCATTCGGCTAAAGTATACGACCCCTATTTTCTTTCTTTTCATCGATAACGGTCTACTACTTTATAGAAGCGTGTGGAATATTTGAGAAATTTCTTTTCGGTGTATTTAAGCCGTTAGCGATGGATAAACAGTCAGTTTCGTTTGATATTTCGAACCGAGAGGATTTTTGCTCTGTTTATAGCGAGGCATTTCGCTGTGTTGTTTTCGTATTTGGAAGTAAATACGTGTGTAAACGTTGAGTTTACGGTGTTGTGTGATAATTGCTTAATTGCTGATGAATAATTTGGCAGTTGTTGAAGATCTTTCCTGTACATAGTGTAAATAAATTTCCTGTGTTTTTATCAAGAACTGTGTCTTCATTTCAAGAAAGTGGAAGTCGCACCGAATCCGTTACAATATATATATTATATATATATATATATATTATATATATATATCAACGCACAGCCAATACCGCTGAAGCCTCATACTTGAAATTTGGCAGGCATGCCCACATGATTACGAAAATATCCACTAAGAAAGGATTTTTCGAAATATCAATTAGTTCGGGAGAAATTAATTAACCCCCCTAAATTTCTGGGAAATTAAAACCTGTCATTGAAATTTAAATCCCTTATTTTCGGAGGCTTTCCTCCATTCAAATCATTATTCAGTACTTCATCTCAACTTTTGGTAGATAACGAATTTTAAATTTGATATTGTTTTTTTTTCTCACGTGATTCTTCGAGGCTTTTCTCAAGTCAAATAATAATGTTTCTGTCTTTTGCTTTCATTTTTTCAAAGCTAGAAACTAAGTTTTTAAGAACATCATCACAGGTGGACTAACTTTTGAATTTAGAAGAGTGCAGTTTCCTGTAAAAGTTTGCTTTGCAATAACCGTTAATAAGTCACAAGGACAGACATTAAAAGTACCAGGGATCGATTTAAGAGAAGACTTTTTTTCAACACGATGAATTTTATGTATCTTGCTCCAAATTCAGTTCATCAAGCAGCTTAACAATTTTAGCACCAGAAAAAATAACTAAAAATGTTGTATACAAAGAAGTTCTTGCTTAAAAATAGGTATAACAATAAAATGTGGATGGCCTGTGTTTGCAAAGATAATACTTTAAAAGGATCGTTAATAACAGTTAAAGATCGGTTAAGGACAAGGGCATATATATATATATATATATATAGAGTCCAGGGGTCTCGGAATCTTCTTAAAATTTGAAAAAAATTTAGGTAATAAGTATTTATTATAGGGGATTTTCGAAACTAGATGCACCAAGCACTGTTAACCCCTGCTAATTCCATTACCCGAGCAATGCCGGGTACGGGAATGCTAGTATAAATATATGAACTGAAGCAGTGGCTTACCTAGCATTGGTGACACTCGGGGTGGTAATGTGTAGTTTTGTTCAGGGAAATTTTTTTTGATTTGAAGTATTTATATATTTTCAAAACTAGCAATTCCACTTTTAGGCTGTGGGACGAAGGCATAAAAGATGCTTAAAAACATGGTTTCGTTTGCCAACTTCGGAAACTACAAAAAGTGATATTTTTCTGAACCCTTAGTGTCTACAGATGAAAAAAACCCAATGTTCACAAAAAAATAGTGTCTCATAATTTTTTTACAGACCATTAGAGATACATGAAAAGGAGTGAAACTGACAAGCAAGAGGCAGAGAAATTTTAAACACATAAAAAATATTGTACATGTACATTTAAAATATTATGCATGTAGGTTAAAAACATTACGCATGTACATCAAAAAATAGTTTTTTTTTTTCAAGAAGCAAACTCTTCATTCTGAAGTATCATCGTCAGAATCACTGAATTCATCTATCCTGTTTTTGCGTATAGAGTTATTTTGATCCTGAGAGTTTATACAGCTAGTCATTAGAGGAAAATTATGTGTATGAACGATTTTACGTCTTGCATGTACTGCATCTCTTCGAAGAACACAGAGTTTTCGGGCATGCACAGGAGACTAGTTTTTGAACATTATCTAGTGCAATGGAAATAGTGTTCCATTGTATTTCAATACTGTCCGCATTTATAGTCCATCCAATGTTCTGATGAATTGGGACCATGGATTAAATCAGTGGTGCTCAACCTGCAGCCCGTGGATCAAATGATGACCCATGTGCCCCGTCGTTGTATGCAGTGTTAAAAAACGAAAAATATATTCTAAAACCTTCCAAAAATACTAGTAATCTTCTTTCGGTGTTATGAATTTTGAAGTCAAGTAGTCATAAATTGATTTCTGAAACACAGATGCAATAAAATAAGCATGTAGCAATTAAGACAGCAATTTTGGTTTGTAATTGTCTTTCGTTTCCCTTGTTTTCCCATGCTATCTAGAAAAACTTAAACCATATAAATAAATTTGATATTTGTTCTGGTTCACGAGATTCCTATTAATGTGAGTTGTCGCCCGCAGGTAAAAAAAAAAAAAAAAAGGTTATTCACCACTGGATTAAATTATTCAAGCATCAGCAATGAATATTTGCTTGATAGTTAATGCACAAACGAGGGGACAGGGTAAGAGTCACAGTCCGGAATTGGTTCTTTTTCACTCCAGCTCCGCAACTCTGGTAAAAACATTTGCGCTTTTAATTCATTTTGATTCAGTCATATTAATCTCTGATTTTCGTCAATGTTAAGTCTATGAGATATGGTATTTCTATATTTATTAATAACTTTCGTTTTTACTTCCTTTTACAAAAAAGGAAGTATTGTATTCACGAAAAAAATTTCACTCAAAATTCGGCCTTAATTTCCATTTTGCTCAACCCCGAATTAGTGTTGAGTTTTTTTTTCAACCCGACCACACGCGGATAAGTGAATAAGAACGTATAAACACTCGAAATATCCATTTTGACATTCCCCGAGTTAATTACAACGACTTTTCTCGTGACGTCCGTATGTACGTATGTGCAGATATGCGTATGTGCGTATGTATGTCGCATAACTCAAGAACGGTAAGTCCTAGAAAGTTGAAATTTGTTACGTAGACTCCTAGTGGGGGTCTAGTTGTGCAGCTTCCCTTTTGGTTGCATTCGGGTGTTTCTAAAGGGGTCTTTTGCCCCTTTTTGGGGAGAAATCATTGTTAATTTCGATGTATACTCAAGTGGTGTTATAATTTGGCGGACACTTGGTGATATATCGCCAGTCTTTTGGTCGCCAAGTTTTGTCGCCAACTTGACGACAAATTTGGCAATTTTTTTTTTAAAATCTGGTTTCAATTTGCCCACTGGTGGTGATATTTAGAGAGTAAACTATTGAATCACATTAAAATTGCCAATAATGGGAAAATGACATTAAATTGGAGTAAAAAGAAGTCATGTGAGGCACACATCAGCTCGTTTATTTTACACTACTTTGACGAGAAAGTAGACTAAAAATGAGCTCAAAATATCGTCTGTGATCAGAAAGCAATATTATTTAAAAAGGAAAAGATAAAACATCGTGATATGAAATATACTTTTTAGCTTTTAATTTATCGTCTGCTTATGTTTAATTTTATAATATTTTTTAGACATCAATTGGCATCTATTAGAGTTGTTTATGTTCTTAAGATTTCGTAGGTCAATTATTGCTATTCGGTGATTCATTAATATCTTTTTTTGTGAAGTAAAGTGCCTTCTAATTTTTTGTACTTAACAATGTCTATGTGCGCTGGTTCTAGTGTAATAGACGAAATCTTGAGATGAAGATCATTCAGAGCTGCGGATTGATACAATTTTTTATTTCCTTTTAGTTACAATATAACTAAGCGAAAGTAAGTAATATAAAACGTATTAATATATTTTGCAACGAAAAATTGAGCAAAACAGTAAAATTTCGGTTGAAAGACTGTTTATTAAATTTTTAGACTATAAGTATTGTGTTTAATAGCGCCATCTAGAGACAATTTTTTTTGTGTAAGTGCTAACAGTCCACGGAGCATAGTTCCTGTTTCAATTACTAATTTAAACTTAATGAGACAATTCCAGCATGTGAACATTGTGTTTTTCTATTGAATTCATCATTTATAATAGATTTCAGGCAAGTTCACGTAGTCCCTAAGATTGGTAAACGAACTTGAACGATATTTGCACTCGGCCCATAGACTATTTGGGTGTCACCCCCTAGACAGGTGACATCCGGGGCGAACCGCCCCCTCCACCCCCGTAGCGACGCCACTGGCTGAAGCTTAGATTTTTTGACTCACATTTTATTATAAATACTTTTCGTAGCGAACGATAGATCTCTCCTAAATGACAATAGTAGATAATTAGAATATTTATGGCGAATTTCATGAATAACTTGGCATGAAATGTGATGTTTTGTGCAAAATTTTATGCAATTTCTCTTATGTTGTTATTTGATGCATAACTTGAATACACGCAATACCCAACAGGCAGTTACAGCAACCAGAGACTGCAGTTTTACCTTTATTTTGGATTCGTCAGTCCAAAACCGAGCGGTAGGCAAAAAAAAAAAAAAAAAAAAAACCCCTCATATAGAAGCTGATTATATCTTCACACTGTTGGCTAAAAATATAGTTTAGCTCACCAGCGAGAGCTATAAGGCATATCCCATTTCTGTACTCTGTGGTCCCTAACCTTTTATTACTCAAGTGCACATTCTATAATACCGGACCTACAGCGGGCGCTGTTAACATTTTCACAGTAAATCAATAGCTGCCCGATATACTTAAACATATAAAGATTATTGTTAATATACTTGTGCATAACAAATAACCAAAACAATGCATACGAAATCTGCAAAGTCAAAAAACTCTTTATAAATCTCAAAGTCAATACTATTTTTGTCATTGCATTTGATAGGGAATTGCTTCGTAATTAGAAGGTATGATATTCATTATTCAATTCATGCTCGAAAGGAAACGTCCATGTGTTGTTAAGCTGTAAATCGCGGTCTGTGATCGTCGAAAACAATGATTCACTTAAGTACTCGTATGTAGAACCGCAATACGATTTTATTCTTGTTGCTGCACGTTTCAAAAATGGAAATTGATTCAAATCAATTATGTTCCAAAACATCGCATCTGATACAATTAATTTTAGTTCAATATCGGTCAGACGATCCAAAGTTTTTATTTTAAGTTCTGTTCTTTCTTGAACAAGTAGTGAGATGTATGCAGGCAGTTCAGTTTCGTTTACTTAAGTAAGTAAAATTATTGGCAAAAGTGTCCATTTACTCGATGATATGAAATAGTAGAAGACGCTTTTCGAAACATATTGATTGCATTTTGCTTTGTGGTTTTATCAGGATTGGACGTCATCTCTACTTGTCGTTGCGAATTAAAAAAAAAAAAAAAAAAAACAGACATTTTTTAAACTGAAAATTTTTTGCTTTGAATTAACCTAGACAAATTACCTAAAAATCAGTAAAGCAGTATACACAAAAGCAGTCAAAGGAAAAGTTGCATGTTTCCGAGATTTCCGAAAAATAGGGAGGAAAAATAAAGTTATTTCCAAAGGTTTCAAAAAGCTCATCCCCCTCCTCCCTCAGTAGCGAAACGTACAGTATGAAATAAGTGTACCACTTCCAAAAGTATTTGTCGTAGCAACAGTTGTGGTTCGAGTAATATTGATAACGAATGTGGTTCAAATGGGCAATGAATTCAAGCCATTGAAATTAGAATAAATTTATTGGTGAAGTCAAATGCTAATTACTATCGAAACATATCAAAACAAAAAGGGTTAGGACCACGCCTCAACGAGCACAGACGATCATTTCACTTCCAAAGCAAACTACAACTGACTACACACAAAGGGGAGTGCCTTAAAATAAAGTAATAAAAAAAAATGAAAGGAAAGCGAATCAAATCATTTAAAAAAAGAAACCATAAGTTTAGCTTCAATATGTCAGGTATAGTCGGGTACAGTCTGGCTCTGATAAGTTGACTTCCGATCCGTTGAGGCTAAAAGGTTTCCAATTGTTAGAATAGGAGAGAACACTATGTAAGAGTTATTAGCTTGACTTTTGCAGCAATTTTGTCAGTTTTTCTGAGCAATAATCAGGGTTCCCGATATATATCGGTCGATATACATCATGATATATATCACGATATATATATCCGAAATTTATTTTGAAAATATCATGATATTTTGGATATTTATTTTTGCAAAGTACGACATTTGTGGTATAAAAATTAAGTGCATTAATCATACATACATTTTTTTATAATTATAAATAATCTAAAGTAATATTTTCACATAACATATTAATATATAAAATATAATGTGAATAATATAATCTTCCTTTTTTAATTTCTATTCAGAAACTTATTAGTAATGCAATAATTCTAATAGGGAAGTTTTCGATTTTTCAATTTTATTTTTATATGATAGAGTAACATGTATGAACATCATAGGTGAAAAATTTTTTGCGATAAGATAAGTAGTTTTTTTTAAATTAATTTTTAAAGTTCAAGCTCTTGTGACGTCAAATGGCATAGGAAGTGACGTCATGCCCTCTTCCGATAGAGGAGAAGCCGAAGGTCACGCATTCGACTTCGAAGACGAAACGTAAAAAGGCTTATATCCTCGCATTTAACTCCTCGCGTTTCTGGAACATTAAACCTCTCATCCTCTCGGAAATATTCGAATATCCTCATTGATGTTACATGAGGAAGATTATTTAGATTGTGCTTTAACGAATCCGGTCTCCATAGTGTGTTCAAAAGGATTATTGAATTTCTAAAAAATAAAAATATCAGCGCGCTCAAAATGTTCCTAGCGAAAACAAGGGATCCTCGGCGGAAGGCTGCCCATTCGCGCCCTGTGACGTAGACTCGTGACGTTTCAGAAGAGCGCACTTTTGCGCGTGGATTTTTAAAAATTCATTAAAAATCAACCACGGTGTTTTAAAATTCGGCGATGGTGAATTTTTTAGTTTTGAGGGTCAATTAACAATATCCAATAGCCAAAATATGAACATTTAATAGGTTGCAACTTCCCTATTGGTTAGAAAAGAAAAATAAATGTTTTATGCATGTGTACTGACTTATGCATATTTTTTATTTCTGAAACATATAAAATTCGTAAAAGTAGTTAACCAAACAAAAATGAGTAAAATATCGAATGCTTAAGTAATTCAATTAAAATTAATAAAAATGTATCAGTTATGCTACATTTCATTTCTAATAGATTAAATTATCACATTTTACAAGCGATTGTAAATATAATTTGAACTTATGTCATTCAAAGTACGTAAATTTTGATATAAAATGTATATTTATGATTATAAATAATGGAGGAAACATTAATTTTAAAACTGATGCATTATAGTAATAACATATGTAAAAAAACAGCAGTGATTTGAGGAAGTAGTTATCATTTAATGACTTAATCTTGCGTTGATTGAAAATATCAGATATATATCAAAATATCCGATATATGTACATCAAAATATTGGATATTTTCGATATTTTTGAAAATATCATGTTATTTTCGAACATTGGCAATAACAATAATGATAATTGTACAGTATTGCCGTGGGTAGGTAAAAGGCAGTAACAGCAAAATTTTCATTTTTCATTTGTTTGCATTTTGTCACCTATTGTAAGTTAGCTTTACTGTAAAAGCTAGCTTATTTGGTTTCAGCTGAAAAAAGGCACGAAAAAAGGGTCTAATTCCAACATTTCCCTATTGTTTGTATTGAATCCACCAAACATTTCTTCAAATATTTCGAAAACTCATTTCTGCAGATACTGCCGTTTACCTGCTCACGGCAGTTTAGGTGGCTGTTATATGGACCAGGGAGAAAAAACTTGTTTGTCAGAAAGAGTAACTTAATATATATCTTAATATGTGTCAATATGTCATGTTCTGCTAACGAAAATGTTCATTTGTGTCTTACCCAAAAACGAAAATTTTCAGTTGTCGGTGAGGGGAGTAAAAAGAACAAAATATTTTAAAAATATTACTTCGGAAGTAGTGTGTTTATTAAATGGCGCATAAATGAAACTTACTTTTCAATTCCGAAAGCCCAATCCCGAATCCCGTATGATTTTGAGCGGGATTGAGAACAAAGTCCCGCAAGATTTCCAATCCCGCAAAGATTTTCCACGAAAGCGTTTTCCAACTTCTGTTGCTCATAAAACGAATATTTTCACAAGAATCATCTGAAGTTTGAATTCCGATCCTCATATATTTGCAGGAAGGGCAAGAGAAACTTCAGGTATCCTCATTCGAGGTTTTAAATTTCATCCATTCAACAACTGAGAAAATGCGTAAAAATTATAAACGTTTCCAAAATCATCACTAATCCACTGGAGTAGCCTGAATGCAATGTTGGATCGCTTGTAAGCTTAAGGAATGCAATCAAAACCTTTAACTCACAAGTGACAGGGGTGCCCATCTCAACCGCCACGTTCAATGGCAAAAATACCTCCCCTCCCAAAAAAAAAAAAAAAAAAAAAAAAAAAAATCTCAGTCCTCTTTCCCTTTTTTATTTTTTAGATTTCTTTTTTCTAAATTATTTTTAAATATTTTCATTTATTAACTTGTTTATTTTTAATTATTATTATTTTATTAGAAAAGTTCTGTGCAATGCCACTGACATACACACACACGCACAAACTAAATAAATAAATGAAATGAAATGTAATCAGAATAAAATATAATAAAATAAATAATTAAAATTGAAAATAAATCAATAAAGTTAAATTAATAAATTTAAAAGATTTGAAAAATCTCCCCCAAAATTTTTCATGGCGCAACTTGCGCCATATTCCCCCCATGTGGGCACCCCTGAAAAGTGCACAAGATATTTCTCCAAAAAATGAAGCAGTGAAAAACATGACATTATTTATGCTCTTTAACCTGTAGAAAGTGCCTACCGTGAAGGTAATGTGGGTGGTATCCTGAAAATTATGTTGGGTGAATTAGCTCAGCAATCTGCAATATTCGGCCAGACTCTAAAACAGGTGACAGAAACTTGGATAAAACACAGGAGGACTCGTATGACAGTTCACTACGTTAAGCTGCTCAGGTTTTTGAATGTCTCTTTTAAGTGGGTGGTATAACTATAGCGAAGTTATCCAAAACTGTTACCGAGACTGCGACTCCGTGAAACCAATCAGCGTTCACCCTTTTCTGTAATGAATCAAATGGACTGATACAAATACAACCATTACTGAAGCAACCAGGGCAACCAATGCAAGTTAAGTTGGTTACAGGAACACACAAATCAATTAGATATCATTTCTGTCCGAACTTTGAAGTTTTTGAGCAAAAAACAAGCATGACCCCCTATAAAAAAGATAATTCTATTTTCGAAAGTTTATGGAGATCTTTTGCTAGTTGTCCTCTACTATTTAATCTCTGTGAAACCAACTGCAGTGGAGCCACAGTACGGCATTTTCATTACCGCATTATTTTTTGTGCAAAAATCATTTCCCATCCCATACCATCGATTGTTTACTAAGACACATTGGACTTTTTAGGCACACTTTTGCCTTCCAAATGATAAAGGGGTCGTTTCCAAAATTTTAGAAGTATTTTTTTCTGAAAGAGCATGCTTAAAAACATAGGATCTGACCACTTTTTAAACAATTTGTTTAAGTTTAATATTTTTAAAAAGTTACTTAAATCGGTGCGCTTTCATTGTTTACGCTCCTGTCCTATGACGTCACAAATGACGAAATGCCATTCAGTGTTGCCATTCTCAGAGCAAAATATTTAATTCGCATCTTTATTCACGTGTATTGGCAACGATATGGTTGATAGCAAATGTAGAACGCAATTTTAATACGCTTCTTGATTATCATAACGTGGAAACATGGTAGAAAGATGCGCCAAAGAGCATTATTTGTGACGTCATCAAGACCACGCCTTGTTTGAAAAATCGGACATTGAAAAAAATTAATTAAAAGACAACTGTTGGGAAAACGAAAGTATTTTCTTTGTCCATGTTATTATTTTTTTTTGCATATTCTATCAATTTCAGTGACAAAAAGTACTACTTTTGACTGAAGGAAACAACCCCATTGCTACATGGAATAATAAGAATATTGACATAATAATGAACTATTATATAAAAACTATTTTAACTAAAAGGAACTTAAAACAAAATAAAATAAGCTTGATTAGTTCTAATCGAAACGTCGGTACATTTCTGTACTTTGAGATTATGTTGACAAACAATTTTTTTCTCGATGCATGAATCCGACTTAGGATATCTATTTATTTAATGTTAATGAATCCACTTCTGCGTGGATTGATGAGAGTATGCAAAATAATTCGATCTGGAAACATACCAAATGTACGTTAAAATGAGCTAAAAGGCTTTTACAGTAATCACATGAAACAGCTGAATAAGTTGAACACTCTGCTTGAAACGGTGATCAATTAACTGAAAATAATTAAGTTTTTTTTTTATTTCAGCATCATTTTTCTGCTCAATAAAACAAACAATTCCTTAAATAAGACCTACTATTTGATGAAAGTTTTGAAAAGTTTTAAAAATTTGTTGCTGCGACTAGATGAATTTGTTCATCTTCTCATTCATCATCGTTTCTTTGAAATGATTGTACAAAAGATTTTTTGATATAAGAAAGAATATTCAATTTAAAAAGAAAAGAGATTCCAAAGGCAGCACCTAGAATCCCACGGGTCTCAGCACACATAAAATTTAAATATATATAACTTTTTCCTAGATAACTTGGGGGGAAAACACGACAAAGGCAAAACAGTCCCAACCACTATGTTTTGCTAGTCACAAAAGCCGAATCAAGTGTTAAAATCCTTTTAAAAACGTTGCTTATGTTTTAAAATCAATGATACAAGTATATTATTTGCTAACAAATAGAAAATAACAACAGACAAAAATTTTAGATCATTGAGCTTTTCCCGATTGTTTGCCAGCAATGAAATCGTTGCTACTCTTGCGACAAAATTCCTGCCGCATGTATATATAAACAAAAAAATCCACCAAATGTACTTGATGGATCTTTATCGTCGAAAATTTCCTTGCATTGTTATCGGTGATGGTTTTTTTCGACTAACCCACACCAAACAGTGCACTTTCTCTTGTGCAGTCGCTATTATCTTTTTTTTCCCAAAAAAAAAAAAAAAAAAAACAAGGAGCAATCAAAAGAGCATATTGGCTTTTTTTTGATGCAATAATTATTCCCCCCCCCCGCTATTGAGATATATTGTCTTAAAGTCTGCAGACATTTTAAGAAAAGCGCCTTTAAAGACTTGGTGAGAAATTGAAGGTTGCACGCAATTTCACTGTCTGCATGAGGCAAGACATTCATCTGCAAAGCGTTCAATTACTGACCGAAACTCGCCACACTTGGCGACTTTCCTTAAATGTTCGGCAGACTTGAAAACTTCTTATTTTGATAGCGGGGACTCGAGAGCAAATAATTTATGCGTTCAAGAACATGTTTTAATACGCTGTTTTGATTGATTGATACGCTGTTTGAGTTTTTTCATTATTATACTAGCGTATGGTTTCCTGGTTAGCTCAATTCTGTATTTCAGAGCCAGAAGGACGGAAGTCACATTATGGCAATTTTACAGGAGAGAGGAATTTTTTTTTTTCTGGCGCATGCAAAGGATGGGACGCGCGCTGTTTTAATACTGGTAAAAAATGATTTTTTTTTTCAAAGAATTAAGTTCACATGGCTCGATGCGGAATAGTCTTCTGCATACAATGCAATAATAAACGGAAAAATCGCAATTTTTGGTCTTACGTCAGTCTGGCTCTGAGGTACTGAATTGATTGGTTAGCCTTCTACTTCTAGCAATTAATACCAGAAAAAAACAAATAGAATTTTTAGTTCTTTTGCAGCACAAAGTGCATTTAATTTCTCCTACTAGTTTTTTTGGTGTTAAAGTAATTTAAGTTTACAATTATCAAGATCTTTCTGGGACAGGATATATTTCAGGTGTTTTTTTTTCCCCCAAGGGGTGAAAATACTCTTCGACATTTTTTAGTGGCTAAAATTCATTTCGAGGAAGTGAAACGTACGAAAACAGTGAAGACTGAGGACCATAACAGTAACAGTGATTGACTTAATTAAATAATTTACTTTCTAAGACTGAAAAAAAAAATAACAGGGAAAGAAAAGATGCGTATTATTTTGAAAAAACTGCTGTGGGCGGATAAACCGCAGTGTCAGCAGAAATAAGTTTTCGAGATTATTTGAAGAAATACGTTTTGGATTCAATACTGACGTCCTTTTCGCGGTTTTTTTCTCAGCGGAAACCAAGAAAGCATGTTTGTACAACAAAGCAAACGTACATAACATGACAAAAATGCAAATTAAAAAAAAAAAAAATGCAGTTACTCCCTTTTTCTGCCTATTAGAAAAAACCTGTGTAATCATGTAATACTTTAAGGATTCCAATTTTTTTTTACGATGCTAGATTTTTATTTAAAATTCGAATCGCGACAGTACGCTTGACGAAATGTTCGAGACTTGTTTTCGATTTTTAATTCATGAAATACGCTTGTAAAGAATTTCTCATATTAAAACTATGAAATTAGTCGTAATCGTGGCAAGTTTTCATCTGAAACCTTCTCTTCATAATCTTTAATCAAAACAAATAATTTTCAGTGCGTAAGTTTGCAGATAGCGCACAATTTTAGTTTTGGTTTTGGTTTGGAAACTGTTTCGAATCTTTCCACTATACTCTCTGCATCAGTTCAAAAATTACATTCGATTTTCGCGCCTTTCATTCAATATATTTCCCCATCTTTCACTCCATTCGATCGCGTTTATATTGAATAAGAAATAATCGATGACAGAGCAACGGCGCTGCAATCGACCAACGCACCATGAAGGGAAGGGCTGTGTCCGAAAAACGCGAAACCATCAGTAGGCCGCCATGTCGCGATTCGGAAAGACGTGTTGTGGCTGCTAGGCGTCCGAGCATTCCCAAGCGAAGCGTGCTCTGGTTGGATAGTGCTTTTTGTAGTAAACGAATCTGCTTTTTTATTTGTCATCTTGTTTTTTTGCTGTCGGCTCATTGCTTGAACGTTCCTTCCGTGTTTTCGTCAAGTGTATCAAAGCGCTGACAATTTGATACAGAATTATAAAAATAAATTCGGAGGTTTTTCGGTCTTTGGGTTCTCTCTGTTGACGATGTGAAAGCTTTTGAAAGGTGAGTTTTTCTTTTTTTTTCTATATTAGGTGGTTCACTGCCATGTGAGTCAGACGTGGTAGGCGACTCTTTTTTTCCCCTTCCCACTCAATGCTGATTAAAATGCCTTCTCCGCCCTCAACTCTAGTTTTTATTTTGTAGAATAGTGAAAGCTTGTTTCATTTTCTATCGGTAAATTTTCCTTCATCATGCAACTCGCTAAAATTTGATTTTTTTTATCATTGTATTCTTGTCCTCGCAATATTTTAGAAAAACTGAATACATTTGAATTTACAATTCTTTTGCATATTTTGAAAAAAAAAAAAAAAAAAAAAACGTTTCTACACTTGTAATGTTTTTAAAAAAATTTAAATTGGTATTAAATTTTAATTAGACACCGTCCACAAATGATGTCACGTTGCAATTGAGAAGGGGGGGGGGTTCAAGAAAAATTATATCACACATTTTGGGTGAAATGAAAACAAGGGTGCCTATATGCGAAATTTTAAGGGGGGCTCAAATATTTCCCCCATGGTTTAGCAGAATATTTTACCATGGAAACCGATTAGACATATTAAAATTTGACATTTTTTATGAGTTCTTCATTAATGGCTGAAAAAGAATTTTGTATACATTTTTGCAAAGAAAAAAGCATTAAAAGCAAGAAAGTTCTCATTTCTAGGGGAGGGGGGGGGGCTTGAGCCCCACTTGCCCCCCTATATGGGCGCCCTTGAATGAAAACATATTTTTACAACAATGCATATATAGTGCAACTGCGGTTTATCGATTTCCTCAATTTGATGATACATTTCACTGGTCTGGAATTAATGCATTGAATGTCTATTGTTTTTAACATCGTTTCATTTTTGATTATTTATTTGTTTTCTGAACAACTATGTTCTTCTCTTTTATTTTTTCCACATGATAAATACTTTCAACACATATGCTCACTGTATTTCATTGCTGACTCTACAAGATCGCGATTCTTACAAGAAGGACTCAAAGATAAGCTTTTAAATCATGGAAATCATTTCACTCAGAGAGAGCGAGAGAGAGAGAATGAAAGATTCTTGAGCGGTTGACTGACACACAATGTGCACAAAAAATGATGAAAGATGACTTCTAAACGATAAAATAACGATCACCCCCCCCCCCTTGATACTTAAAATCTTTTTCTACTTTTAAATGCTTTTTTTCGCTGAGTAGATTTATTTTTAAAAATAATACGATTCATATATTTTGTTATCATTTACTCTTTGAATAATATGACTCATGGCCATAAAAACGCATTAATGACACTGCTCAAATTTTCACTGTAATTTTACCACTTTCATGTTTTTGTAAGCACTTTTATTATACGTGGCCTGATTGTCACGGAGAAATCTGAGGCCTGGTTTTGCTTATATCTCAGCCAACTAGATCACTTACAGACTTCGGGATTTCACTAAATGATTTGCTTTATCTGAAGGTACAACTTAGCGCAGAAAAGTTAAAGTTCTAAAATAAAATTATTATTTCGGTTAGGATGGAAAACAGCAAATTTCATGTAATTTACCCATTAAATATTTAAATATAAAACCCATTGTTCAAATTTTGTTGCCTTGCGACAGTAATGTTAATAGTAATCATATTGAAAAGTTTGAATCAAGTCTTCTCTGAAGCAAGCATGAAATGTATTCATTGAAATTGCTCCCGTGGGATTTGTATCCTCACCTACGCCAAAGATCGATAACGGAGCTAAGTAAAGAGACATATTAGGATTTTTATCTCAAGTAAGTTGTATGTTGTAAACCATAAATTAGTTTTAAAAACCTTTAATATTTAAATGGACCACAACTCAGCGCAAACGTTGTCTGGAAAAAAAAATGAAGATAAACCTTGAAAACAAGAAATATTTTATTTCTTTGTAGATCACCATTTCTGTCTTGAGGCAACCAATTGACTTTGGCAACAGTTCGAAAATAGAAAGTATTTATAGTCTAAAATTATTATTTCAATCAGGACTATCCATTTTGGATCGGATTATTCATTGTTGCGCTGCTAGGGTTATCACAGCAAATTTTCGGATTCACTAAATTTGTCGGAAATAATACTTTATTTAATAAATAATTCACGTGCCTCTAATAATTGCTCGCAGTGAGAAATCACCAAACGCGATAACTTGCCAGAAAAGGCAACTACTCAAACACGCGCTCCGATCCAAAATGGCTGAACTTTAGCTGATGCGTCGGCTCGTATATATATGGGCCTTAGGCAAAACTAAGGAGACACTAGTCCAGAGCAAACGTCGCCTGGGAAAAATGAAAAAATAACAGAATTTCTTTAAAAACACTAAGCACTTTTCATAACGCACTCAAAAGAACAAAATAACTTTTCTGAGTCTGAAAGGACATTTTAAGTATTCCTGTAGTTTTCAATTATTCCAAGAAAATGACCCCACAAACGAAGAAAAGTGCGGCTCAAGTCATGTAGAGAATTTCTTATCATTACCTAGCTTCAATCCTTAATTTGACTGTTGAAACATGCATATTTTTCTGGGAAAGTTTGGTTTGAAATGACTTGAGCCGCACTTTTCTTCGTTTGCGGAGTCATTTTCTTGGAATAATTGAAAACTACAGGAATACTTAAAATGCCCTTTCCGACTCAGAAAAGTTATTTTGTTCTTTTGAGTGCGTTATGAAAAGTGCTTAGTATTTTTAAAGAAATTCTGTTATTTCTCATTGAGTTGCCTATGAAAATTTTTAGATTCGGTCTATTGATTTATTTTTCCTTTCATTCTACCTTTCATTCCGTTTGATCCAGGCAGGCTGAGTTAAATCTGGTGAACGAAAAATTCAGATGGTTAGACAACTTTATAAAACTGCTATGGTAAATTTTTTTTTTTTTTTCGATAACTTTTTTACACGCTTTTTCTGTGGAATGGCATTTAGCCAATGGTGTATTTATATCTTCATTTTTAAAATTTCGTGAATTTAATTTTTTTCCGGTTCATTGGACGTCTAATTAATTGGCATACGGTTATTCATTTCGTTGCTAAGCTTTCTTTTGGCATTCTTATCTTAATGGCTTGAATTATAATTGAGTGCAGAGATAAATGTGAGACAATTTGAAATATTACTAAGTGGCTCCATAGAAAATGCATACATTATAAAAAGATTGCAATATGGATGTGCATTTAAGTGTACTTAATTTTACATAGAACACATTTTTGAAAAGCTGAAAAGTAAAGAAACATTTGTATGCATGTAAGTAGAATATTTATCACTCCCCCCTCACCCCTCTGTTTATTTTCTTCAACTGTTATGCTCAAAGGAAACTTCATGTCGTGCTCTTGGCTTTTTATGGCTTATGAGAGCTTTTAAACAGTGATAAAGAAACTGGCCACCTTCTGGGAAACGACTGTTTATATTTCTATTTTTTTTATATATAACACACACACCTCTAGCCTTTCACTCACTGATTTACTTTATTTAAATATTTTGCTTTAACTTCAACTTAACATATGCTTAACACCATGGCAACACCAAATAAAAAATCAATAATTTTAATGGAAATGAGATTATTCGAACTTTTGTAACCTTTTTTCCTTTGGAGATAGAATCTTAGTTTTTCTACCATAGGTCGCGTTAGATCCGGAGTAAGAAAAGCCGCTCTTTCCAGTAATATCAAAAAGAAAACTGCGGGACAATCCCTTCACTTTTTACCGATAGATTTGATGAAGAAAGTAGTGCATACATTTTAGCTAAGCCTAAAAATGTTCGAGCTAAAAACGCAAATAACTCCCGCCGTATTTAAGTTAGAGCATTGAAGCAAAATGCGTAGAACGCTGAAAATTCTACCCTTTCTAATGATATATAATATTAATTTGTGTAAGTAATTTTTCACCCCTTTAATAGGAACTAATAGGCAATTTGCGCGAAATTTGAGCTTAAAAAATTAATTACAAAAAAACTAATTCGAATGCTTAAATATAAAACCTCAAGTGCACACCCCCGGGGCTCGATTTTGTACAAAATTTCAAAGCTGTAGGTGCTATGGGGTCTCCTGGACGCAGGTCCGCCACAGACTTCCTTCTAGAATTTCTTTGAAACCTTACTTTTATTTACTACTAGTGGTAGCCGCACGGCTTTGCCCGTAATAGAAAAATTAAAAGGTCTTTTGGTTCGCCTGTATATTTACAAATAATGAGTGGTGAATTTTCTCGCCAAATGGCTCGTACCCATGTTACGGTTCCACGTTATGATAATTTCGTATCTTGCCAATTGGCTTGTGCCCATGTTACGGTTCCATGTTATGATAATTCTGGTATCCTCGTAATAACTCGTCCATCTTATGATAATTTTGTTCTTAAAATTAGAATAGAAAAAAAAAAACCACATCGAATTTTCAAAAAATCGCCTTGAATTGCTCACTTCATGCTGCAAACTATCTTTGTGCCAAATTTCATGAAAATCGGTCGAACGGTCTAGGCTCTATGCGCCTATGCGCGTCACAGAGATCCAGACAGACAGAGATCCTAACACACAGAGAGAGATCCGGACTGACAGAGAGATCCGGATAAAGAGACTTTCAGCTTAATTATTAATAAAGATAAAGAGATTATGAATAGACATATGGAGCTCTTATTGTCAATTATATTCATATAGCACAGTGCACAAAACAATAAATTATAGTGGGCTTCACCATAAATTTGGTATTTTTGTTTTTATAGGGCAAAAGTCTTAATCTCTACATTGTATAAAATGAAGTCCCCCAAAAGCGTCTGTGTGTTTGAACTCGCAAAACTCGAGAACTATCCGGCCGATTGCGCTGAAATTTTCACAGTTTGATCCTTTAAGTCCTGAAAAGGTTTGCAGACCTGTTCAGAAAAAAAAAAAAGAAAAATCGGTGAAAAGTTCTTTTTTTATTTCAATTTAGGTCCAATTTTCACTTAAATTCGCGATGATGGGGGGTGAAAAATTACTTGCATATATTAATATTATATATCGTTGGAAAGAGTAGAATTTTCCGCGTTCTACGCAATTTGTTTCAATGATCTAACTTAATTACGATGGGAGTTATTTGCGTTTTTAGCTCGAATTTGTTTAGGCTTAGCTGAAATTTAGGCACTACTGTCTTCATTAAATCTATCAATAAAAAATGAAGGGATTGTCTCACAGTTTTCTTTTTAACACTGTTGGAAAAAGTGACATTTTTTACTCCAGAAATATCTCGACCTATGGTCGAAAGTTTAACCCTCTATCTCCATTAGAAAAAAAGTTATAAGCGAATTAAATGAAGTTCAAAAATCTGTTCTCTATACAAGTTTTTAACCGTTTTATTTTCCGTTTCCGCGGTAACGCTTTTTGAATCCATTGTTTATTTCCATCTTTCTCATTTTCAATTCCTAAACTTATTTTATTTTGTGTTTCCATGGTTACAGTTTTTAACTCCATCTTTCTCATTTTACTTTAATTTCTTAAAAGTATTTTAAAAGCTGTCGTCATTGTTTGGAGGGGAAATTTTGCATGATGTTATTTTAAACTTTTATTTAAGCCTGATTGTTGAATATACGTCACTTGACACAATTTTTATTTTCAAAGTAGACCGGGCAAAGCCGGGCAACGCAGCTAGTATGATATATACTGTTTTCTCCGTAAAATAGAAATTTTCCAATTAATCCGAACTCTCAGAGTCCGAAAAAACTCCCGGCAATAATTAGTTCGGATTAGTGGGGGATTTTCCACGGGGGGAGGGGGGGGAGGTAGCACATTTGGTGCAAATCTTATTGGAAAATAACAAAAACGACGCCATCTCCTATGTAAAAACATTAACTTTTCAAAGCTGAGGGGAGGGGGGGGGAGTAATTGACCCCTGAACTTCTAAATGACGAGCCTGATTAGCGCCACACTAATGTGGTAAGAAAAGCAACCGTAGCTCTACCCCTAACCTCTTTCTTAGAATTTTAATCCCATGTTTTGCTTTTTGTAAAACATTTTCCACTGCGCAGTTCTATATTGACCTTGAGTACCTTTCTTACGTTGCTTTGATAATCATAGTGCTGAGTTAATTATTCTAATACAAATCAACTTTTCATTGTCTAATCGTGTTGATACATGAGTTTTGGGAATTGAGTTTCAGACCGAGTTAAGCTTGTTCCTGAATGAGCAACCAACCTTGCAGCTTTTTAAAGACTATTTCTCAAGTTTCTTTTTCTGCTTCAACATCTGCCGATTCTGCTTTTTAATTGGTGCTAAAAGCAATGAAAAATAATAGTAATGAAAAGTTAATTTTGTTAATAAAGTTAACTAGCTAATTTTGAGGTTGAAATTGAGCAAGCACAGTTTTGTGAATTTTGGACGTTTAAAACTTTTTAAATAATAAATGTTTTTGAAACTTTCTTAGATTCAAGTCAGTTTAAAACAGTTTTTATAAGCTTTTTTTTCTTTCTATATACTTTTTTAAAACTGTTTTCATATTCGAGTATACAAACATCTGCTCTAAATATTGCAATATTTGAAGCAGATTAGCTCTATAAATTTTAGCTACTCTCTCTCTATACGCAATCCTTTTATAAGAAAACGAAAATAAATATATGTATTTCTTTTATAATAAAGATACGTAACACAGGTAAATATGTTTCACATTTCAAAAAGTTTCGCCTGCAATGCATTTCGAAAGCAAAAAACTTTAAAATAAAATACAGAAATTGTTTTTTAAATCTAAAGACTACTGGGTGGTTCGCACAAAAAAAGCATCATTTCTTAATATGATTTCTTCAATACAACCAGTAGCGTATAGGGTTTCCAATCCCGCACCAAACTCAGTGCCGCGGGATTTCGGGACTGTAAGGCATCAATTCCACGGGATCCCAGGATCCCTCGGGATTGACTTTAATCTTCTAAAAATTAAATCTTAATGTCAAATAGAAAAAGGTTGTGCTTTTTAGGAAGGACAGCTTTTATTACTTGAATTAAAAGTTTTCTTGAATTTCGTGCACCAATTGTAGAGCACTACAAAGTTAGATTCTAATTAGCGATTATCGTTTAATAAGCAAGAGTGTGCCGTTCGAATAGGACGGGGAAATATTTTTTCTCTAAAAGTAATGCGCTTGATAAAAACACGTGCTGTGGCTCAACTGCAGTTGGTTTTACAGAAATTAAATAATGGGGTGGTTTCCTTCAGTCAAAAGTACTACTTTTAGTCATTGAAATAGATAGAATGAGCAAAAAGAAATACATGGATCCAGAAAATACTTTGATTTTCCCAACAGTTTTTTTAAAATTAATTTTTTAAAACGTCCGTTTTTTCAAACAAGGCGTGGTCTTTATGACGTCACGAATGATGCGATTTGGCGCATCTTTCTACTACGTTTCCACGTTATGATAATCAAGCAGCGAATTAAAATTGCGCTCTTCGCTTGCTATCAACCCTATCGTTGCCAATACAAGTGAATAAAGATGCGAATTAAATATTTTGTTCTGTGAATGGCAACATTGAATGGCATTTCATCATTTGTGATGTCACACGACAGAAGTGTAAACAATGAAAGCGCACCGATTTAAGTAATTTTTTAAAAATATTAAACTTAAACAAATTATTAAAAAATTGGTCAGATGCTATGTTTTTAAATATGCTCTTTCAGAAAAAAATACTTTTAAAATTTTGGAAACGACCCCATTGTAGGCATTTATAAAAAAAAAACGAGAGAGAGATCTCCATCAATTTCATAACGTTCTGAACTAGATTTTTCTTTTCTTACGCTTGGTGTTTGCTCAAGAACCTGCAAATTTCTAACAAAAACGATATCCCTTAGATATGTGTTTTGGTGTTTCCAATATAACCTTCATTGATGATTGAAGATTGATCACTTGTTGCTTCATTAACGTTAGTCATTGTATCAGTTAATTTGATTCATCACAGCAAGGAGTGAATACTGCTTAATTTCACCGTTTCACCAAGTCGCAGTCTCAGTAAAAGTTTTTGCATAACTTCGCTAATTTTACCCTTCAATTTAAAGGGACGTTCAAAGACATGAGCAGTTTAACTTGCTACATTGTCATTCGAGTCATCCTGTGTGTCATAGAAGTTTCTGTCGCCCATTTCAAAGTCGTGCCGAATATATGTCAGGTTTTTCATTGCTTTCTTCTTTGACGTGTACTTTTTGTAACTTAAAGGTTTGAGTGCATTCCTTAAGCTTGCAGAAGTGCTCTAACATTGCATTCAGGCTACTCTGGTTTTGGAATCTGTAATACACTTTCGCTATTTTTTTTAAGTTTAGAGATGGTTTTCGAAAATGATTAAAAATTTTAAGTATTTTATCAATTGTTAAACGTATGAAAACTAAAACCTCGAATGAGAATACCATTACCAATTCTAATTCATTTTCAGGAAAATATACTCTATTTTTGTTGTGCTCTTAACTGGTTAATCCACCATTGATCATATTAGACACAAAGTTTTTCCTGCTCTTCCTGCAGATGTTTGAGGAAGGCGATTCAAACTTCAAATGATGCTTGCAAAAATAGTCGTTTTACGAGCGGCGAAAGCTGGAAAACGCTTGCATGGACAACATTTTGCGGGATTGGAAATAATGCGGGATTGAGAGAAAAATCCCGTGGGATTAATCCCGCAAAATATTCTGCGAGATCCCGCGGGATTTGGGATTGGGATTTTGGAATTGGAAACCCTAGTAGCGAACCTAGTGGGATTAAAGATCCAAAGCAACATGCATAAATCTAATCTCTCATTAAAGGCTTTGAAAAATCTTTCCTTCGTTTAACTTTCTTTATGCTATGGATACGAAACTATAACTCAAACACATGTGTTGTGAAATAGATTAAGATAGAATGTAAAATAGTGCTCTGCTATGATGGGGAAAACACATTAAACCTGATAATGCTTTAAAGAAATAAATTCAAATTTACTCCATTCTAAAGCAAGAGAAGCGATCTCAAAAAGCATTTGTATTCCTTATGAGCTTTTGTTTGTTCGTTTTTTTTTCAAAAATGAATTTATGATGTTTTCATGTTTTAAAACCAAAGAAACGTCATTTACTAAAATCTGCAGCCATAACTTCATTTGTTTATTCTCAGGACATAAACACTTTTTCATCTTGATGGCTGCATAATATTTCGTTTTTTTTTTTTTTTTTTGGTGTGTGTGTTTGTGTGTAGGTTCAGAACAAGCTTTTCTGTCACAATATTTCTGCCAGGGGAGCCTCGAACTCCAATTTTCGGCATATGGGAAATTCTCAATTTGCCCGATGGAACTCTAAATCTTGCCGAATTTAAAATACTGGCATGCGCACATAAGTACATCTGATGAAATGGGAAGTTCGCGCATTTAACAATCTTTACTAATAATAAAGCGAAAAGACTCTCTGTCTAAATATCTGTAGGATCTCTGTGACGCGCATAGCGCCTAGACCGTTCGGCCAATTTTTATGAAATTCGGCACAAAGTTACTTTGTAGCATGGGGGTATGCACCTCGAAGCGGTTTTTCGAAAATTCGATTTTATTCTTTTTCTATTTCAATTTCAAGAACATTTTCCGGAGCAAAATTATCATAAGATGAACGAGTAAATTACGAAATTATCATGACGTGGAATGGTAGATCGAATGAACATAGCCATTTGGCGATAAATTCGTCATCCATTATTTGTAAATATACAGGCGAACCCAATGACTTTTTAATTTTCAACTACGGGCAAAACCGTGCGGGTACCACTAGTTACAATAATATAACTGTGTCCCCAAATGTACTGCATTGTCAGACACAGTAAGCCGAATAAAGTAATTTTAGGAAGATCACAATAACCTCCTATCGGGTTGCACTGATTTCCGCCCTCTCAAAAGTTCAGAAACATTTTCTCTCTCTCTGCATCAGCTGAGTCCCTGATAATATCGACAGAGACTGGGGACTAAATATGTAACCCCCATTTCCTCTAAAATAGGTTTTGAGGAAATTTCTCCCATCTCAGGTGAAATCACATATTTTAAAACAAAGAATATTTGTTTAATAATTGCATTTGTTTCTGATTAGTTAAACTTTTTGCTAACTACTTTTATTAAAATATTTGATCTGACATCATATTTTTTAGATGGTAAACCTTTTAGATGGATGGACGCCTTAAAGCAAGGCGTCATTTTGAATTTTTCCAAAGGGGGGGGGGCGAAGGATGTAAACTCAATGCAACTTTTATTGAAAAGACAAAATCCACGCCAGAGGGGTTGGTAATTAACCATCTGCCTGAACCCCCAGAATGACGGGCTTATTTCAAAGTGACCTTATGACAAATAACTGTGAACCAGGTTCGTCATAAATAATTTTTACAATGGGGTGGTTTCCTTCAGTCAAAAGTGCTACTTTTAGTCACTGAAATTGACAGAATTAGTAAAAAAATAACATGGACCCAGAAAATACTTTCATTTTCCCAACAGTTATTTTTTAATTAATTTTTTAAAATGTCTGATTTTGAAAACAAGGCGTGGTCTTTATGACATCACAAATGATGCAGTTTGGCGCATCTTTCTACCACGTTTCCACGTTATGATAATCAAGCAGTAAATTAAAATTGTGCTCTACGCTTGCTATAAACCATATCGTTGCCAATACACGTGAGTAAAGATGCGAATTAAATATTTTGTACTGTGAATGGCAACACTGAATGGCATTTCATCATTTGTGATGTCATCGGCAGAAGCCGTAAACAATGAAAGCGCTTCGATTTAAGTAATTTTTTTGAAATATTAAACTTGAACAAATTATTTAAAAAATGGTCAGATCCTATGTTTTAAAGCATTTTCTTTCAGAAAAAAATATTTTTAAAAATTTTGGAAACGACCCTACTTCTTATTTTTAGACAGCTACATAATACTTTTGGAGTTTTTCTTCTGATCTATGCCATTAGATGCAACCTTAACACCATAAAAATATGAAAGCGTCAGTCAAAAATAGCGAAGTTGTAGATCACACTTAACCTGAGAAACCGTGCTGATTCTAAGCCAATTGTCCATTGCATATCCACACAAAACTTACATTCACTGTTTTGTTTTGGGCACCATATGGACAATTACGTTCGTAGTTCGTTCGAAGTCTCATTAACAGCTATGTAGAAAAAGCCGCAGAGATGAGATAAAGCTTCAGATGGAAAAAAAAAAGCAATCAAAGCAAAGCCTTTCGAACTGTGGTTCCTTTGTTAACAAGATTACCGACAATGAATGTTCTGGTGGACACTTTATACTAATGAAACACAATTCATTTAAAGAAACACGCCATCGCTTGGAACATCTGGATGCGGCCCGGTGGTCACAAATGATTGCCAACAGCTCTTAATTTGCAACGGGATACTATTTTGTTCTCTATAGAATTACAACATTTTTTTTTTCTCGACTATTTTTTTTTAAATCTCCCCTCGGAGAAACAAAAGGGCATATTTAAACATGTTAAATCAATGTAACCATGGAAACCATTTTGCATCACGAGAGTAACATTTTAGTAGGTGCTGAAAACATTCCGGTAAAGATTAATGATTTAAAAGCGACGATAATCGCCAGTTGTTTGAACACAACTTTGCAAGTATTCAACTTGAGCACGCGAATACGTTCGATCTCATGATAAACTTTTTGAATTTTGCACTGTTTAGTTCTCTAATCTTTGTATTAACCTTCAAGCTCAGATTTATTTTTCTCTTGTTTTTCACACTTGAACTAGATTTTAATTATCATTTTGTACATTTTAAAAAATGCGTTTTCGTTTGTTCACAGTGGTGTTTTTATTTCCTTAAAAATATGGATTATTTCCAAAAAAAAAAAAAAAAAATCGAGTTTTGTCTGTTGATGAAAACTTTTAAATGTGAATTGACTGTATATGAGCAATAGTGTAGTTGGGGATACTCGGGGTGAGGTGGGGGGGGGGGGGGACGCTGTTCCGCGAAATAGAAAAAGCAGCGTATTAGGTATATTAAAATAATGCAAATTAGTTTGAAACCACCTTCTGAAGGAAATTAATGCTTAGTTTTTGAATTAAAGGTGGCTTAAGTAATCCAAACTAACCATTCTTGGTTAAAAAAAAAAAAAAGAAAAACTTCTCCAACCATGACATCTACCCAATAAAAAGGTTTGTCCCTCCAAATATTTTTTCCCTACTTCAGGACTGTATGTGAGTAAAATTTTTTGTCTTTTAGTTTGTTCTTTATTTTTTATTTAACCATTTTTTTACTGTTAAATTATGCGACGTTATTATTATATTACGAGATAAAACATATTTTTTTTCTTATTTTATTCATTCATTTATTCATTGTTAAATTATGCGAAAAAAAAATAAAATAAATTAAAAACAAAAGATATAAATAAAAATATAAGTAAAATAAAAAAAAAAGAATAAAACAAATGAGTTTCAAAAAAAAAAAAAAAGGAAAATAAAATGAATAGTATTTTCTCGGAAAGTATGCATGTTATAAAATAAAACTCGTATTCTGGTCTTCATCCACAAAAACACTTCCTTTATTCTGAAAGCATATCAGGAAGAAAAAGAAAAAAGTAGGAAAGAAAGTGTTTAGCAATAGTTTACCGTCGTAAATTTTGTTCTCTTTCCTTTTAAAAATGTTCT
Source organism: Uloborus diversus (assembly GCF_026930045.1). Lineage (NCBI taxonomy): Eukaryota > Metazoa > Arthropoda > Arachnida > Araneae > Uloboridae > Uloborus > Uloborus diversus. Next base: position 133,692,331 of record NC_072738.1, on the reverse strand, counting down.
TCTTTAAAAGTAGTGATTTAATCATGACCCATAAGTCTCACGTCTTAAAATCAATAAGGAAAATTATTATCAACGTTTTCTTAAAACTCGAAAAATGTTTTAACTATTAATTTTTAATTTAAACCTACTGTTTCTAGTGGAATGTAATTAATTTGGAAATAAAACTCTTTCTCAAAATTTTCACGCGTTCAGAAAAAAAGGTTAGTTGCTGTAATATATTTTAATAGGTTAATTTAATCATACTTTGTTGCTTAAAAAACGTTTGTTCGAAAATTTTACGAAAATTATGTTGAAATATGTGATGCGACTAAGAGGTGAACAATATCTTGCTCTAATTTCACCTTAAATTAATAAATTGTCCAGAAACAAATCAGTCTGCGCACAAATAATTTTTACTTATGTAAAAATTTTTATCCCTTTATAATTTGATTTTTTTTGGAAATTAGGTCAAAGAAGGGAAAAAATAAGAAACTTTAAGAATGGGGTTGTTTTCTTCAGTCAAAAGTACTACTTTTAGTCATTGAAATGGATAGAGTGAGCAAAAAAAAATTACATAGACCCAGAAAATACTTTCATTTTCCCAATAGTAATTTTTTACTTAATTTTTTTAAATGTCCGATTTTTCAAACAAGGCGTGGACTTGATGACGTCACGAATGATGCAGTTTGGCGCATCTTTTTACCACGTTTCCACGTTATGATAAGCAAGAAGAGAATTAAAATTGCGCTCTATGCTTGCTATCAACCATATCGTTGCCAATACACGTGAGTAAAGATGCGAATTAAATGTTTTGTTCTGTGAATGGCAACACAGAATGGCATTTCATCATTTGTAATGTTATCGGCAGAAGCATAAACAATAAAATCGGACCGATTTAATTAATTTTTTAAAAATATGAAACTTAAACAAATATTTTAAAAAATGGTCAGATGCTATGTTTTTAAGCATGCTCTATCAGAAAAAAATACTTTTAAAATTTTTGAAACGACCCCATTCTGAAAGTGATTCAAATAATCAACGGTTCGGATAACGACCCCATTACAAAAACATCGTATATATTTCACAAAAAAAAAAAAAAAAAAAAAAAACCAGAGCATTTAATATTAATTTTTTTTGATTGAGTAAAATAAAAAATTGTCTTTAATAATATTGCAAATTAAGTTTTACAATTTCTCATTCAAGTAAAGATCGCCTGCTTCGATCATGATGTATTTAATATTAATGAATATAATAATGAATGGATGAATGAATAAATAAATCTGATTTTGCTGATAATGCTTGTTGAAGCATGATAGTAGCAAAATGCCAAAATAAACAAAACAAAAAAAAAAACGATCATAAACTGTACCAACACTGGTAACTAAGAGAAAGTAAATACGAGTAAAATGTTTGCAACGATGAGAGTAAAAGCTTTTATAAACATCGACGTTTCAAAGGAAATTATAGATGTTATCTTGATTTCTAAAATGATAAGATTGTTGAATCCAGATTACTGAAGGAGATAAGAATATATTTGTTAACAGATTCATGAGATCTATTTATTCATTATTGATTTTTCGGGATGCTGATTTTTGCTTTTTCTTTCTTAAGTTATTTGAAATGTAACGCGGGTGATTCAGAAAAGTCATTTATTATTCAAAAAATAACTTATTGACGGGAATAGCTCTTAAATAGTAGTGTTCCAATTAGAAACGTACCCAATTCAGTCTTTTAAAATCAAAAGTACCATAAATCGTTTAAGTACTTAATCTGAACACAAAGTACTCTTGCGATTTTTTTGTCTTGTTTTATTAATCACGAAATGTCAGTTTTTTTTTCAAGTAGCTTGTATTATCACGTATCGTCATCTTAAGACGCAACTGAATCGATTGTTTCTGAAAGGGCTTAAATCCTACCAAAGGTAGATAATACACAAAGTTTTAAGGGGGAGGGGTGACACATTTTCCAGATGGAAACACATTTCAGGACAGATAAGAGTTATTAAAATTTGACATTTTTAATAACTTATTCATTAATGGCTGAAAAAGAAATGTTTTTACATTTTCGCAAAGAAAAAAGTACTAGAAGCAAGGAGGTTCTAATTTCTACCGGGGGGGTGGGGGGCTTGAGCCCCCACTTGCCCCACTATATATATGCGACCATGAGTCCTACGGAAATCCATTGGATTTACGCCTTTTCTGAAATAATCGATTCAACTATTTTCTGATTGGAATCAAGTAAATGAGTAAAAACATTATGAAATTATTGCCAGACGGTGCGCTGCAAACACAGTAAAGTATTTTACAATTTCATTTTGCCTAACTTATTCACTTCACCTCATTTTCCCCTACATATAATATTTTTGCGATAGTTCATCATCAACTTACTATTAATTAAATTTTTTTTTTTTTGCTCAAAGTTAAACGTTTTGTTTTCCTTGTAAATACAGAACGATCTATGAACGGTAAATGGTTCTAACTATGAACTTTTTATCTATTTTTTTTTCTTAATATGCGTCGATTTGGCCATGTCATTCGATAAATGTACATTTTATTCATCACTTAAGCTGTTATTCAAATTGAATATAGATTTTCGATTAGTGTATTTCGTTTTATTATGCATTATAATCTGCCGTATAATTAAACATAATATTAACAAAAAACGATGAAGCAAAATAATTAAGTAACATTCTTTGTAAAAATAAATAAAAATCGTTTTAGTTTTTTCTTTTGAAGCCAAAAAAAAAAAAGTCTCCAAGAGATTAATCTCGGGGTAAAAAAAAAAAAAATCTCCATTAGACACAAAGACACTCAAGGCTCTTTTTATTTCAGTTTAATGAAGCGACTATTTTTCTTTAGGAATAAAATGTTAAATTAGCAATGAATTCTTTTGTTTTTAGTGTCTCAAGTTCTTAAAAGCTTACCGAGGCTCGTAATGAGCCAATACTAATTGCTGTCGCAAGCTCTCAGTGTGTTACCTCAAATTCCCTATTTTTACCTTGCTTGAACATGAAAAAGAAAGCTCTTAGAATATGGAAAAAAAAAAATAAAAAATGTAAAAATGTGTACCTTTTTATGACTATTTTTTTTAAAAATGGAGGGAAAGAATCTGAAGTTTGACGTAGGTGGTGAAGGATTATCGAAAACATTTTATGATGATGTTCATCAAAATCACTGGTGCATATGCTTTTTAAGCTAGAGTATTTCTTCCAAAGGATTTTAAATAAATATCATGTTTTTTTTTTTTTCTTTTTTGTCTTTTACTTCCAAGATATCAATCATAAAACATTCACTGAATATTTCTATGAAGTTTATGATAAGCTTTTGTTATACTTGCTCTATCTTAGGTGGGTTTGACAAGATTTTTAATCATCGCTCAAACAAAAATGTATAATAGTAATTTAAAAGTTCTTTAGTAATAAAAATTACAAACTAATTTCAAAGTTGTACTTAGCCAAGCATATCTTTGAGGATTTTGGACTTTTAAAACTTTCCCAGCAATAAAGGTTTTTTTTTATTTTCTTGAATCCATTTAAAAAGCATTTTTAAAAGCTTTCTGTTCACCATGAACTTGTTTTATTTTAACCCGTGTAAAAGTTACGGTAACGTGGTCGTAGCTAGTTTTCAAAAATTTGGCTGCACAGCCATTCCAAAAATTTTGTTAAAATATACAAATATGCCGAATAAATAATAAGGTCATTAAAAACCATTAACATTTTATTAAAATTAAAAAAAGCCGTCAACAAGCCATTAAATGATATAAAAATGTTAAATAATGCACCAATAAAATTATAAATTGTTAAAAACTCTTTACTATTTACCGCCAATTCGCTAAGACATTAATTAACTTAACATTACCAGTTCCTCAATTATCTTCAACATTGATCTTCAATAATTTTGATTAAAACATTAGTAAGCAATGCTCATGAAAACTTATATTTGGTATTTCATTTGGAGATAACATTTTTCTGAAACGTTCAATTATGTATTGAAACTAGGATAGTCTGAAGGAGGGAAGAGGGTAGCCAATTAGAAAACATCCATAGAATGGTTGAAATAATATACATGTAACATGATTTTCTTAAGATTCAGCGTTAAAAAAAAAAAAAAAAATGAACTGCTATAGTTTATTGGAAAAGGGAAACAGATTTGCTTGAACTCAAGATAAATAATACTACGTAAACATTGCAAGTTTTATTGTTCTGCTACTTATCTATTCGATGAAATAATTTTATAGTAAAGATTTTTTTTCTTCTTATTTCCCTTTTTCTTTCTCATTTTGTTTCGTTTAATTTTATTTTATCCTCAGTATATATAACAGCGAATGATCGAGTAACGCTCCTGACGTCACCCAAAAATGAAACTCGCGCCACGGAATGATAATTTGATAATATTTTTTGGTAATGCTTGACATGCAGGGAAATGCTTTATTTTGACAAGGTTGAACTGGATCCGGTAAGCTAACTGTTTTACTGGTAAAACTGTCATTTTACGAGAATGAAAAAACGAAAAAAGTGGTATACAATGAACGCTATTTACTGGAGCTTAGGTTTAATTCACTTGAGTTAGAGTTAAAATTTCAACTATAAAAATATTACCAAACAACGTAATTGCTTCGTTCAAATGTAGAAGCAATTTTCACCCGTCATACCTTGACAGCCGATTTTCTAGTTTAATAATAATAATAATTATTATTTCCAGGTTGCTGTTTTACCAGTTACTTTGAAAGCATTTAGTCACGTATACAAAATGTTACTATGTATTCGCAACTCCAGCGCTCGAACACGTTACCTTGCGGTGATTTACAAAATTAAAGAAAAAGGTAAAACGTGTTCTCCACGTGTGTCTGTTGGTAAACATAGGCAGTTTGTCATGATTATTTATTGACGCATTCGATGTGTCTTAGATTGCTTTCAGCAAATTGTTTCCTCCCTTAATTGTATTCTCGAGCTTCTCAATATAATGTTAGTTTTCATTATTTTCCTCTAAAAAGGGATTTGATTGTCATAAATGGAGAAATCGTAAACACAAGAAAACTCTGGATTAAAACTTCGCATTTTCGTGAAATTAAAAACAAATATGCTCGTCTGTTCGAAGCTTTTTTTTTTTGAAAGAGGATAACGTTATACGAGGCAAAATGTTTTATTGTTTTGTGTAAATTTGTAAGAACATATGTTTTTTTTTTTCTTAAGCTCGAAAAAAGGATTTAAAGATTTAATAACATTAGCAGAAGAATTTGAGCTTTCACTCCGCCTAGTTTAAAAATAATTAATTTAACTACCTTATTTTACTGCAGCATTTGGTTCGAATGGACTGTATGCAAAATATTTTCTTGAATATATTATCGTAGAACGAAATGAAAAATACAAAGAAATCTGAAGCAAAAACAGAAGCCGAGAATTTTCATCGCCAAAATAGTGTGCCAACTTTACTTGTCAGGGTTGCCAACCTTGGGGAAAGAATTTAAGGAGTATCTGTGCTGATTTTGAGGAGCAATTTAAAATTTTGCGGATCAGTTCGGAATTTTGTATAAAAATCAATTCAAATAACTAAAATCACTTATCTAAAATTGTTTTAGAGCTTTAATAATCATTTTTTTAAATACTAATTATTTTTAAATAGACAAAACAGCTTTAAATACTATTTCTCTCAGTCACTATAACTAAACACTATATTCAGAGTATGAGCATCTTTAATTTCCCATATTTACATAATGTTTGTTATGATAAAATAGCAAAATTTAAGCTTAAAAGCGTTCGGCAGGGAAATGCGGAGCGAACGAACTTCTTTGTGGAGCCGCGGAGTTTCGCCATTTCTGCGGAGCAGTTGGCAACCCTGCTTTATTGCTTTCATTCTCAGCTGGAGAATGTTACCAAAAATTTGTTTAGGGTTATAGTTTTAGTAATGTGTGAGTAAAGAACCCTTGGCGAGATTTCGCATGTCTGTTAAACCATTTTCATTTTTTTATCATGTGTGGATTAAAATGGTAGAAAGATTACAGAATTTGATAAGTTAAAAGAAATAATGATAGATCAATTAAAAAGAAAACTACCACCATATATCCGTGAGAATTTTGTTGATGATTTGCATAGCATGACAGAATTAAATCATAATTCAGAAATTAGAAACATACGAAACAGAAAATTTTTTAATTAACCGATTCGGCAATTTAAAAAAAATAACTCAGCTACAAATGTTAAACAATTAGCGCTAGCCAAGAAAAAAAGGCAAATAAGTATCATTTTCTTCTTTGATAATAATTCGTAATGTCATATAATTAAATTATCTAGCATTAATTGTTATTCTTGTCAGTCTTGTGGCCACACTAAAATGTAGTTCCATCAAGAATTCATAAAATATCGAATTCAGTATCGTGGAAATGGCTGCTAAGAACTACGAATTACGTTATTTGCATTAATTTTTGACGTTTAGTAATGCCTCTTGAATTCCCATCTCTTTTTACGTGGACCAGAATATCCACAAGACTTATTACTAGGCTTATTAGCATTTTCTACGCTACGGCATGCGTTTGTTTTACCCTTTTCATCCGCCATTAGACGGCGGCTGCAGTGCCCCCTATAGTTTGTTGGAATTGCGAAGTAGCTAGTGATGAAAGAGTAAAAAACTGCATTTGCAGTCATTTCTTTTCAAGTATAGAAAAAATGTTTTACGGAAATAACGACCAGATCACTACAGCGCAGTTTCAAGGGAAAATGTCTCAACGTAAAAATTGATTCTAGATTACTGAAGGAGCAAAATAATTAAACTTTGAGCAAAAAACCTTCAGCGGATGGAAAGTTAGATCAAAGTAATGAAAGTTTAAGACCGTGTGTTTTGTGAATATTTTAAATTTTTCTTTCATTGCTTTTTATCGGCAGCAATAATTTTCATGCTTAAGTTATGAAACTATTGGACACCCACGTATTTTCACGTTAAAAAACATTATCTGATCTTCTTTTATGCTTTTTTACTTTTCAAAAGCTTTAAAAGTAACACTTCGTGCTGCAAGTATTAAGTTTATCATATTCATGAGGAAACAACTTGCTTTTGAAGAAACACTTTCGAAGTGTTTTTAATCTTTTTTTAGAAGATATAATAGGGTTGTTTCCATCAGTCAAAACTACTAGTTCTAGTCACTGAAATTGATAGAATAATCAAAAATAATAACATGGGACCAGAAAATACTTTCATTTCCCTAACAGTTATTTTTTAATTAATTTTTTAAAATGTCCGAATTTTCAAACAAGGCGTGGTCTTGATGACGCCTCAAATGATTCATTTTGGTGCATCTTTCTACCACATTTCCACGTTATGATAATCAAGAAGCGAAGTGAATATTGCTCTCTACGCTTGCTATCAACCATATCGTTGCCAATACACGTGAGTAAGGATGCGAATTAAATATTTTGCTGTGTGAATGGCAATACTGAATGGCATTTCATCATTTGTGATGTCATCGGCAGAAATATAAATAATGGAAGCGCACCGATTTAAGTAATTTTTTAAAAATACTAAACTTAAGCAAATTATTTAAAAAATGGTCAGAGCCTACGTTTTTAAACATGCTCTTTCAGAAAAAAAAAATATTTTTAAGTTTTTGGAAACTACCCCATTGCAATTAAAAGTGCGTGTACATGTTTTAGATAGCGCGTTTACATTGAACAAAAAGCCGGCTAATTGAAGGTACTTTCAAACTGGAAAAAGGAAAATCCCTATACTTAGGAAAAAAAGCAAATCATTGGAGTTAAAATTCTGGACCTCATCTAGGAGAAAAGCGGGTTAGCTTATGGTAGTATTGGTTAATTTCATGTTGCTGTGTAAACAGAGGTTATCTGTAATGTCAACACCGGTTCATTGTGTTTGTAAAGGCACCAAGAGTTGCAAAGAAACTGTCAGTCGGAGCACAAATTGAAGTGTGTAAAACCTTTGCTAGAATTATACGCACTGAAAAAGAGGTATCTTGTAAGAGTCTAAACAGTTTAACATGGTTTGCGATATTTCTTTAGAGGCAAAATGATTCCGTGCGGGTGCGAATTTTGTTGGGTAATTGTAGTACTTTTTTTATTGTAAATAAATAAATATATATCCTATTCTCTCTTCTGTTGGAAACATTTGAAATTTAGAGCTTGTGCTTATACTAAAAGCAGCGGTGGTCAAATTTGTGGACACTTCTGGCAACATTTTTACTTTGTGTCCTTATAGAAAACATTACTTTTCACAAAATACAAACTCGTATCCATCATTTGAAAGAGAATTTGATACTGAATTCAATACGGAAAACAAAATTCAAATAAAAGGGAATAACCAACGTTTTTAGCACACAATTACAGATTGCTGCAGACACGTGTTTCGGGGTTTCAAGGAATCGCTTTTTCCATGCAAAGTAGTCAGCTTTTGGATGTAAAAGACGGTAAAAGTTGCTTTTACTAGGATATCTTACAGGATATCTCACATCCAAAAGCTCACTATTCTGTATTGAAAGAAGGGTTTCTTCCGTGAAACCATGAATCTCGGATCTGCAGCAATCTGTAATTTTGTGCCACGAAACGTCGATTATTTCTGTTTACTTCTCACAGCACAAAGGTATTTATTTATATTTCAAAATACAAATATTTGCTATTCGGAAGACGTAAGCGGCAATAATTGTAGTTTGATCATGAAAGAAAGTCTTAGTTTCCACTAGCATACAAAGTTAAACTAACAATTTTTTTCAAAAATGTCTACAATTTCGGCCACCGCTGTATGTACAGAAACATTGACATTATGTAAAATAAATATAAAGTAACGTATAGCTGTAAAACAATGCATATTATTAGAGGGTATAGCAATGAATCTAAAATATGACATTTGAGGGATTTAAAAACGTATGCTCCGGCATTTTTGCTGCCCATTTATTTCTAAACGATCTTTGAAGAATGTATGAATCATTTTCAAAATATCTTGTTACGTGGTAGACACCCATTTCTTCTACATTAGTTTCACTTTTTTTTTCCACCCTTGAGAACATCTACCACGAACATTATTTATGCATCATACAATTTGATGAATGGTGTAAAAATGCTTCCTTCTGCGAAGCATTTTTAGGGAATCTTGATAAGCAGGGGACGATAGAGTTGTCTTTTATTTTAGATTTATTGACGCATTTTCCAGGAGTTATGGTAACCATTGGTGATGTTTTTGGAAATATAGTGCCGTTTCGGAGTTGCAAATGTTATAATTACTGTGAGATGTTTTCAGATAAAGTCGTGGATAGGTTAGAATGGTGCATTTTTTCCTAAGTACTGCTGAATATCGATTATGTGAATCTCTTTTAACACATTGTCTGCTAGGGACGAGATAACTCGTCCTCCAGAATTATGCTGTATGCGCTAGGGACGAGATAACTCGTCCTCCAGCCAACACGTTGCTATATTTTTTCAGCAGGTTCCATTGGCTTTCCTGGCTGTTCTGCCGCGCATAGACGAACATTTAGACAAAGTTCAAAAAGAGAACACAAGATGTGCCACTACTGCATTTGCTGTGAAAACATTTTCTGATGCAAGCAGGCGTGCGCGCGATCAAACGAGATAGCGCGCGAGCTTTTTGTGCTGTAGTCAGTGAGTAAATAAAAACGTAAAATGAGCAAACGTAAGTATATGTCGCTCGAAGATGCAGTGAAATATGTTACTTTATCGGTTGATGAACTAGTTGACGATGATGACATTGACAGGAATCGCGTTATCATGCAAAACATGTGCTTCCAAACCTACCTTATGTGTTGCCCCTTGCTTTGAAAAATATCACAGTGTGGAAAATTTCTAGAAAAAAATATATAGAATTTATTTTGTATGCTGTATTATTCATGAAAAAGTCCAATAAAACTGTTTTCCTTCAAATTGTTTCAAATAATTAGCTTAGCGCAGGGAGTCCATATATAGGCTGTCGACGACGCAGTCAATGTGTTAACTGACTCGTCAGTAAAACGAGTTGACTGACGAGACTAAAAATACGTTGGAAGTTCAGATGCTAGGTAGGTTTTCATTGATTTTTTTTTTACCAAATCATGCTGTATAGCAGCACCCATCAGAGCTACTAGTCCTAAAGCAGAGGAGAGATTTCTCCTCCTACCAATAATTTTGATTATCTCCAAGTTTTTTATTTTGGCACTTATATCCTTTTGCTTCTCACTGCCTCATAATCAAGTATTGCAAGACTTATGACTCATTGACTCATCCTAGTATTTAGTGTTGATTTAGAAAAGTTTTTACCCTGTCTCCAATCACCAGAAATATAGATCATGCTTGCCGATTATTCGATAAATTCTGATTATCGATATTCTATCGTTATTTATGTTTTCAAATCATCAAGAAAGCCCAAGAATTGATTTTTAACTTTGAAGAAAGGCGCAACATTCTTTTAATGATTGAAAGATAGCTGCTGCTTTAATGAAGATGAGGAGCTTTTCTTCCTTAAGTTCATTTTTTCTTGAATTGAAATAAAAAGGATGTCAAAAAGAACCGCAGTGAAAGTAGTTTTTTCTTCTTTGGATTAATCCTTCAATTGAGTTAAGTGGTTAAAATCCGGGTTATTCGTTTTGTGCTTTTTTTAAATGGTATTTTTTTTCACTTTTTCCCATACTTTAAGAAAAAGCTTATTTAATATTTCAAACGAATTATCCATTAGAGAAGATTACTGATGGACAAATGACATTTTTCTTGATATGCTCTTTAAGTAACGTTATTTTTCATAAAAAGAAGGTCGTTGAACGATGTCTCTCTTCATATATTCAACTCAGGAGAAAAGTAAAATTTCAACATGAAAAATTAATTTTGGGCCGAGGCTCCCAAACTTTTTTGTGCCGTCAACTACCTGCCGATTTTTCTGATTTTCGTGAACATTCCCAAGTTTTGTTCCGCAAGGGATCAGGTGGTGTAATGTTCTTAAATTTGTGCGTTTTAAAACAATGAAATGGAAAGTAAAATTTCACCCAAGCTATTATAAAAGTTAGGTGAAAATAAAGCATGTGAAAATGAAAAGCGACATCTGCTAAATTTAACTTAAATAAAAATGCTAAGAACTTTGAATGATTTTTCTTTTCTTTTTCTTCTTTTTTTTTTGCTCTGGTGTAAAATTTCTCTCTATGTCTCTATTAAGAGATACTTTTTGGAACTCTTAGTATTGCTTGACGACTTATTTGTTTACCTAGTCTTCTTGCGTTGCAATGGTTTTATTAGCCTTATTTATTTACTTTGCAGGTGATTTTACAATTTAATAATTGCTTGCTTTGTTGAAACGTTTTTTAAAAAGACAAAATAATGTGTGGTTTTATCAAATACGTTGCTTTTTTTTTAATTGTCCAAACATGACGGCAAACGCTAGCGTTTTCATACAATTGTCTAACTTCACTAGCAAAAAATTGTTAGTTTCAAGTAACGATAAATCCATTATCAATAACTTTACATTAGCTCAGTGGTTTCGTAACTTTTTATACCTGCTCCCCTCTTTTTCGCGAAAAAAATGTGTACTTTTAACTTTCGAACAATCTAATTTCATTAACGCTAGTCTGAAATTTCAATTTCTGTAATGAGTTGCAAAAACAATAGCAAATTTTATGCAAAATAATTTGTAAGCAACGAACCATATTATAATTGATTGATATGCTGTAACATGGATATTGATAATGTTACTACATTTAGCAACTTATACAAACTTGCAGAAAAATAGATGTTTAAAATACCACAAAAGTGAAATATCAATACAATGTTAGTGTGATGGATTGGTTTGTTTTTGAGCGCAAATTTTCTAGTAGTATAGTAAGTTCTTAAGTATCGATGTTCTTAGTGTGGGCCTTCAAATCCGAAAGCCGTAGCAAATGACGTATTGCTGATTCTTATTTTAGACAGATTTGATTAATTTATTGATTTTATATGTAATATATTTTAAATAGTATGACAGCAGCATGACTGCCTTAAAATTATTCTAGGTCTCCTTAAGGAGGTACGCCCCACAAATTGAAAACCCTTCTTTAGCCCAGGGCCCCAAAGAGCCAAGGCGGGCCCCTTATCAGTCATGTTGCCGAGCCCCTCCCGCCACCGAAAAAAAAAGAAAATGAAAAGAAAAGGGGGAAAATAAAAAGAAGGGGGAGGGGGGAGAAAATAAAAAAGGGGAGGAGAAATAAGGGGGCGGATGAGGGGGGGGGAGAAAGAAAATCAGAACTGCTAACTGCTTACTAGAAAACAATTGACTCTATTTTAAGTGACACAACAGTAAATACCAAAAGAGGAAATTTTACTTAATATTTACGTTTTCTCTTATTCGGAGTTCCCCCCTTTTTTCTTCCTTCCTTTCTTTTTTTCTTTCTTTTTTCTTTCCTTCTTTTATTTCTTCCTTTTTTTGTGCTTTAATGTCGCCGGGCCATCCTAAGGTCCGGGCCCCTAGTTTCCGACTAGGCTGACATGGCCTCTCGTCGGGCCTGCTTTAGCATATTTCATAAATACAATACCTTCTTTTACATTACACAAATAAATAATTAAATGCATGTATGAAATCAATGCTATGATTTTTCTTACTTTTGTCCTAAATCTTTTTAAAATAATAATTTAATTTATGCATGACATTAGATTCAGTCATTGTCAGGCTTGAATTGTTATTTAAAAATAGTTATTCACGTAATCTATATTTACTCACTAAACAGCTGGTCAACAGATAGCTCTTTGTCATCTACGGGCATCATTATTGCCACGCTTGACAACGGGCCCTTTGTGAGGTAATAATTATCATAAAACTTCCATTCACTGAGTCTTTTCAGTCGTTGTGAAAGTACACAATGGAAGTAGTTCATGAGATTCGAAGATACTTGGTTATAATCACAAAATTTATGCTACATCCGAAAATTACATTAAAAAATCACTTTGCTAGGGGCAACTCAAAATTTTCGCAGCTAACCATTCTTTAAAAAACTGATCGTCATTTTTTGAAACGTTCTTTCATTTTTCTTTTCAAATTCCTATGTTGTTTAGTTGATTAGCTGCGTTGTCCAGCGTTACACGGTCTGTCTTGAAAATAATAGTTGTGACAAGTGATGCATATTCAACAATCAGACTTAATTAAAAGAAAAAAAAATAGTGTGATAAAATTTCCCGTCAGCGAATAAAGAAGTGCAATTTCATGACTCAAAATTTAAATTTAGACTTCTATGTATTTTTTAAAATTCGGAAAATTCTTTTATTGTTGTTAATCGGAGTTAAGATTCCGTTTCACAGATTTTTCTGGCCTACGTAAATTCCTGAGCATTAAACGATCTCTGTGACAAGTTTGGCAAAGATCCGATGTAAACTGAATTTGTACAAGGACACACACATGAAGCCATTTTTATATATGTGGAAGATAAATTAAGGGGGAGTTGAGAGGGCTGAGACAGCTCTGCATTAATGAAATAAAACGTGAAAAATTATTTTTATCTTGTCCAATAGATGTATCAGCTTTAGACACTTGCTGTTACATCTTTTGTACAGCAGTTTGTTTACATCGAAGTAATTTTTCACATTTTCTTTTCATTATAAATTTAGCTCTGACATTTCTCTCGATTTTCCTTTACTTCGTTTTTCTTTACTTTTGCAAGAATTTCATTCTTACCAGCCTTTTTATTCGATTTATACATTATACAAGAAAAATGAATCATAATATTTAAAAGTTATACCGGAATACATGAAGCAACATCGAAAAATAAATTATCTTTGCAGTAAGAAGTGTGCGCGATCGTAATATTAAATAAAAGATATATTACACCAGAATCTTTAACTAACAAATAAAAAAAGTTATTTATTCAATAAATTACCGCCCATTAGCAAGGGTTAAAGCAGAAATACACGAAATACACCGCCAGCTCAGTCATTTCCAGCCGAGGACTGCAGTTTCGTGCTTATTGTCACTCGTCTGGTCTGTGCTACTTCTATATTAGCTACCAGTTTGTTTCGCACTCTTGGCTTCCTTAAGAGATTTTTTCCATCTCCAGCTCAGTCACTTTCCTATGCCGGGCTGATGAGTGCTAATAAGCACGAAACTGCAGTCCTCGGCTGGAAATGACTGAGCTGGAGGTGTATTTCGTGTAAAAAAAAGTTATTGTTTATAAACATACTACATTTTTATTTTTTCTTCTTTCTTTTTTTAAGTAAAACAAACTTCCATATTCTACCGCAAAGCTCATCGCCCTCAAACGGTTAAAGTTAAATAACATTATTGAAATATACAGAAAATAATATCAAGCGCGAAGGAAATCCAATCTGAAAGAAAAAAAAAAGCCTTTGTATTTTCACATGAGGAAAAAGTAGACTAAAATATTTGTAACCGGAGACGGATTTGTTTTCTCTAAATAGTTCATAACTTTCACAAATTTAATTCACCTCAAATCGTTCACAGGAACTCCAGTAAAGATTTCTGAAAATAACTTTTCGAGGGATGGCAATGGGTCATTTGACTCGATGCCTAACAATGGGGTCGTTTTCAAAATTTTAAAAGTACTTTTTTCTGAAAGAGCATGCTTAAAAACATAGGATCTAACCATTTTTTAAATAATTTGCTTAATTTTAATATTTTTAAAAAATTACTTAAATTTGTGCGCTTTTATTGTTTACATTTCTTGCCGATGACATCACAAATGATGAAATGCCATTCTGTGTTGCCATTCACACAGCAAAATATTTAATTCGCATCTTTACTCACGTGTATTGGCAACGATAGGGTTGAAAGCAAGCGTAGGGGGCAGTTTTAATTCGCTTCTTGATTATCATAACGTGGAAACGCGGTACAAGATGCGCCAAAGAGCATCATTTGTGACGTCATCAAGACCACGCCTTGTTTGAAAAATCGGACATTTAAAAAAATTAATTAAAAAATAACTGTTGGGAAAATGAAAGAATTTTCTGGGTCCATGTTATTGTTTTTGCTTATTCTATCAATTTCAGTGACTAAAAGTAGTACTTTTGACTGAAAGAAACAACCCCATTACAAAAGGAATAAAAGTAGCGTTCGTAAGCTACGGTGTAATGAAAGCAATGAGCAATCTGAATTGCTCAGTGAGAATGTAAAAGCATAATGCAGAAGAAACAATGATTGTGAGGTAAAAATTGGCAATTTAATGCAGGTTTTCATTATTCTTATATCTGCTTATTGCACATTTTAATTGATGGAAATTAACTTCTATTTTTCTATTTGCATGTTTGTTGAACCTATGTTT
The DNA here is from genome assembly GCF_026930045.1 of Uloborus diversus. Classification (NCBI taxonomy): domain Eukaryota; kingdom Metazoa; phylum Arthropoda; class Arachnida; order Araneae; family Uloboridae; genus Uloborus; species Uloborus diversus. The sequence goes on along the minus strand of NC_072738.1, from coordinate 133,677,139 downwards.
ATATTTTAGGCGAATGTATAAACTAATAAAACAGCAAAAGGAAAAAAAAAAGATATCCGGATGTACTCAGGTTGTCGATTGACTAAAAAGTGGAAGCCCACCCTTCCGTCAAACATTCATACTTATTTCCTTTATCCGTTTGTTGGAGAGTATTTTTGCTGATGATTCAACCATAAAAGTGTTAGATTTAGCATAAATCGGGAAGTTTTAAGTCCTGAAGAGAGAAAAAAAAAGTGGTGACTATATTTGGCGAGTGGTAGTACGATTCGTCAACAAATCACAAATCTTTATTAAGTTTTACTGAGTTTTTGGAATCACGTGTAAAAACCTGACTATCCATATATATATAATAGCCGATGTTCGAGTAACGTGCGTGTTTCAACAATGAAACTCGCGCCACGGCATGATAATTTGATAAGATGTATAACATATCCTCATATATATATATATATATATATATATATATATATATATATATATATATATATATATATATATATATATATATATATATATATATATATATATATATATATATATATATATATATATATATATATATATATATATATATATATATATATATAAATAACAGCGAATGATCGAGTAACGCTCTTGACGTCATCAACAATGAAACTCACTGCATAGCATGACAATTTGATAATATTTTTTGGTAATGTTTAACATGCAGGGAAAGGCTTTATCGTGACAAGGCTGAACTCGATCCGGTAACTTAACTGCTTCACTGGTAAGACTTTCATTTCAGTGGAATGAAGAAACGAAAAAATGGTCAATGAACGCTACCTACTGGAGTTTAGGGTTAATCCACTGGAGTTAAGGTTACAATTTCAACTATAAAAATATCACCAAACAGGCAATCTCTTCGTTCAAATTAATGTAGAAGCAATTTTCACCCGTCATACCTTGACGGGCGACTTTCTAGTCATAATAACACTGTATTATTGTTGTTGACCTGTTCATAGTTGAAGTTCGGGAAGATTGGGTGCCATTGCCTCAAGAGGTTGGACTTCTGTATTCATTTACAGACAACATACTTACACATGAAAGGTTTGCAGTACACAAGGATAGGAAATAACGCTCAGGGTACCGGCTGGGATCGAGCCCATGACCTCTTGTATTTCGTGCAGACATGCACGGAATAAAGTGGAGGCCCCACACTGCAGCGGAGGCCCCACAATAATGCTATACATTTTGTTGATTGAGGTTATGTGTGTGATTTATTTTAATCTTGCGAAATGTGGCCCTTTCATTTAAAATTAGTTGTAAGCAGTTTTCGCTGCTTAGCTAGCAGTTAGCATAGGATTCTATGAGTTTGGTGAGAAATTGTCTCTTGCCAAGTTAACATCATTTTAAGCGACATATTTTTGGTGGCAAATTTGCTAAGAAATTGCCGAATGCCGCTCAACTTGGCTTACGTTCGACGAGCACGACCGGTAGCGCCCGGTTAGTTAATCACGTGACAGCTAGTGAGCACGTGCTCCATTCGACAACAAACAGCTTTCAACAGCTTAGAATGGTAACCGGTTGATCATAGAACGCCGCGGTAAGTAACCGGTTACTTACCGGTCGACCGGTGAGGTTCGTCGAACGCAACCTTGGTAACACATGGCACTTTTTCTCAGAATTGCAAATTTTGCAAATAAATATTTTTATACTTTTTAGCCTACTTTCCCAGTGAAAGTCAGAAAAAGAAGAAAAAAGCATGAAAGAAGGCTTAATGCATCTTAAAAATATCGCAAGAAAACAAAAAAAAAAGTCAAAAATAAATAAAATAATTAAATAAATATTGAAAAATTAAAAATTGGAAAGTAGGGAATTGAGATGGGGGAAAATGACTGTCGGTCTGTCGGTCCGTCGGTCTGTCTGTCCCCCCCCCCTAATAACTTTTGAATGAATAGTCCGATTCGAAAAAACTTTTTTTTATTCAAAAGATCTCGGCGAAGACATCTCATTCCCATATTTCACTTTTTGATTTGAACTATTTTTTGTTCCATTTTGAACAGTTTAAAAAAACTTAACATTAGCGCCTACGGGGAAATTCAAAGCAATTCCGAACTGTGAGGCGAATTTGCTTCAAACAAACTTTGTAGGAAAAAGCTTTTGATAAAAAACTTGTATATAAGATATCTTTTTGATTTGAACAATTTTCCGTTCAATTTTGAACAGTTCAAATCCCTTAACATTAGCGCCTACGGGGAAACTGAAAGTCAATGTAGATTCCGTACTTGAAGGTGGATTTACTTCAAACAAATTTTGTTGGAAATAGCTCTTGACGCCAAACTACAGACTTCGACTCCGAGAATTTAGGGGCACTTGTTTCCGACTCCGACTCCTATGCCCGACAATTAATCGGACTCCGACTCCCCGACTTCGACTCTGACTTCGTAGCTTTGGCAAAAATTTATACACGGAGGACAAATGAGTGACTCCGATTCTTAGATATTCGACTCCGACTCCTTTACCCAAAAATGAGATTGACTCCGACTCCGACTCCACAGCTATGGTTTTGACTGTGAAATAATTATTGTTGATTTGACTTGTTTTGATTTTTACGCTCAAGTTTTAATTTAGGTATTCTGTTTTCGGCGAATAAACTCGCAGTCATTTATATTTCTACATAAAGATTTGCGCAGACGATTTTTTTTTCTTTTTTGACAATGAAAAGTATTTCTTTAAGTAGACATTTTGTTGTTTTTATTTATTTTGGTAAGTGCATTAATTCATTTAAAAATTGTTTTTGGCAACAGGGGAAAAAAAAACGATTTTTTTTTGATATGATGTATTTATTTTAATGAGATTATTAATTTTAATTATTTTTTTTCGTTTTGAAAGCTGTTAAAGATTTTTTTAATAGAAAAAAGTATTAGCTGCTTTGTTTAAAAGTTGCTGCTATTTTTTTTTTACGCATTTAATTTTTTTAGATGAGTGAGGAATATTTTATTCCTAGAAATCAGCTTAAAGTATTTTTAAAATATGTTTGAAAAAATTTGCGATTTTAGCTATTTTTGAGAATATTGATCAGGTACTAGAAAGTAGTATGGGTATACGGGAAAGTAGGCTCGTCTAGTTCTAGACAGAACTTCTTGTTTTGTGTCTAATCTGTTGTAATATTGCTAAATTTGTCACACACACAACTACTTAGACTATTTCATGAATTCTTTTACTCTCCTGTGAACATTTTTTTGCAAGTTCAACACATTTTGGACCAAATGTTTCAACATGAAAAATGCAAAGATAAAAAACAGATGATGAAATAATTTGGCATTAGCTAGGAAAAAAATCTCTCATATCCACGCCATTTTCTGTAGATATGAGGAAAGACAGCTTGTTACTCAATTACTCTACTAGCTCATCTTAGCAGTAACAACATTACCTGTCAAGTTAACTAATATTGGTGTGGCAATACATTTTGATCTTATCTGATGAAACATGAAAAGCATAATATACACAATAAGAGCATCAACAATAACAAAACTAACAATGAGTTTACAGAAAAAAATAATTGCTGCATTGCTCTGTTAAAGTTTTACAAGCATTATTGCTGATTTTTGGCACGTTATTTACACCAATGAAATTCGATAAATCATATCATGATCGTCCAAAATAAACAAATAAATAATGCGTCAAAATGGTTATTTTATTTATTGACTTACTGAGTAACATAATTCGCGAGCTTGTCTCATGGAATTCTCGTTCATTGTATTCTATTTGATGTCAACTGCCATCAAGAAGTTTTACGAGAGCTTCGGAAGATTTTATTATGGAGTGTGCGAAACGCCTTCAGATAAAATGAATTCTTAACAATTTATGAACTCGGTATTGAGTTGTGATAGTTCGATACCAGTATTTCAGGGATGACCGTATTCTGCGAGAATGAAGAGACATAGTTCCCTTCTGGATGCGTCAATATATTTCACTTCCCAATTCTGCAATGTCATCTCGAATAGTGAAGAAATTATTGACAGAAACTTCCCATTTTATTCCGACGCAATACATTTTAAGAGAGAGGACTTTTTTTTTTGCGTAGCGAATGTAATCCATTTTTGTTTCTCATTTGTAAGAATTCTTCTTGCATATTTGTTACAGATAAGTATAACAAAGCGAATGCAAATAATATACCAGAAAACGAATGCTATTTCAATTCGTCGCTGTATGTTCGTCGAAATTTCATAATGAATGAAATGCTGCGTAATAAATAAATAAATAAATAACATAAAAATACATAAATAAATAAACCAAACTTAGATAAGAGGAAGTATCTTTTATCATAAAAATTTGAAGAAACATAAATAAATAGAGTACTTAGATGCCATTGAAGAAAAATTACTTTCTTCTTATTACTTCACTTTATAGAAAATTTACTTACTTCTTAGTAGTAAATGATCCCAAAATGTTCAGTAAATAAAGGCATTATCAATAAATTTAGTAAGATGCACAACATATAGCACATGTTCAAAGCGTAACACACATACTCTGTGTATAACATTCTATCGATAACAAATTAAGGAAAATATCGCCTATTCGCAACTCCATAGCTCGAATAAGCTTCCTTGCAGTGATTAACAATACTAAAGAAAAAGGTAAAACATTGCGTTCTACGTGTTTTCTTTAAGGTAAATTACAGGCTGTAGATAGTTTATGGTGTAATGTAATTTCAGAAGAATAGAAAAGAAAGCTACCCACAAACACGATGAAAAATTACTGTCATTCACAAAGCGTCAAAGTAAGTTATAAGTTACGGCATGCGTTTGCTTTACCTTTTTCATCCGCCATTAGACAGTGGCTGCAGCGCCCCCTATAGTTTAATGGAGTTGCAAATTATCAAAAGTTAAAATCATTTAAAAAGAAAAAAAGATATAAAACAGTGATTTGAAGTTCTACAACGCCCCCTTGCGGTGATTGAATAAATTATTCAAAGAAGTACAAAATTCCATTCTTCATTTGGGATAAAAAGTAAGCTTCAGTTTGAGATGTTAATATAATTCCAAAGAATAAAAAAGAGAAACTCCATTTACACGAAGAAAAATTGCTGTCATTCACTAAACTTAAAAGAGAGTTATTAGTTACTAGACGTTTGTTTTACCTCTTTCAACAACCACCATCCGCCTCCTATACTTTATTTGAACTGCAAATAAGGAAACAAAGAATTATGCAACTGCCTTATTTTTTTGTTTATCACATGCTTACATTTAATGTTTCGAAATTTCGTGAACATGCTTTGGCAATCACTCTAAAAACAACGATTTCAAAAATGACGAAAAAGTATTCAAATTTGAACATATCGCAGAGTCCGAATGGCTCCGACTATGTGGTATTCAAATTTGAAACATTCAAATACTCATCAAATACTCAAATCAACATGTGCTCACTTTTGAGGCATTTATGCTCATTTCTGAACATTGCTCATTTGAAATAAGAGTGCCACAATACGAAGAAATGAAATTTTACAGGAAAAGCACTTGAAGTTGAACTCTTCAGGCAGATTGCATTAAGAAATGTAAGTTTGCTGTGCTCTCCAGTGATCAATATTAGAACAAAAAATCTGTCATTACTTTCCAAAAAAGGTAACGTTCTCTGAAGGCCTTTGAGCGAAAAAAATAAATAAATAAAAATTTCGTATAGTGGCACTCTTCTTCCAAACAAGCGATATGTAGTAATTTCAAAATTGAGTATTAACCAAATTATGTACTCATTTTTGAATATGAAATAATTCATCATACTATTTTAAAACATGAGTACTCATATTTGAAACAAAAGGTTTCAAGAACATTTGAAATCATGAATGTACCCATTTTTGAAAACTTCATTTTTCTCAGTGTGGTTATTGTTTTTGGAATAAGAAAAAGAGAAGGTTTCATTCTTTTATGAGGTGATGTGATGAATAAAAATTCTGATCAGCTTAATGTGCCGCGTTCAAATAAAATTGTTTTTATTTATTTATTTATTTTTTTTAATGTATTATTGAGAGTTTTTTTTTTACGAGTTACTACAAGCTTTTAACATAGTTTTTGAGTAATGTTGGATTTGGCATTTAGAAGATAAGTTCTAAACGAGAACAAAGGTTATATATAAAGTATATACCTGTATTCTGCCTGTAACATATATTCTATAAACAACTATGTTATCCATGCCAGATATTCTACCATATAGCATGCATTTTATAGATAACAGATATATTATGTTTGGACGATCAAGCAAAAATGAGTGTGGAGTTTAAATGTCTTTTTTTTATTTGTCAATTTATCAATGTCGATATCTTTGTCAGTTTGATTAAAGTGAAAAAACAACGTAAATAAGGCACAAATATTGGAGAAAATAAAGCATATAGCTATTTCAAGGCTACAATGGAGCCTCTTCATCAGTGCAAAAAGCTGATAGCTCTCTTTCATTCTTGGACGTCTTTATTACTAAAAGTAAGATGAATTTATGACTTCGGTGTTTCGTAAACCTCCTCACAAATGTTCTTCTCTTCCTCCAAACCAAAAGTTGGCCTCATTCAAACCTTTTGTGTTTCGTGCTTTGAACATTTGTTTTTCCTCCAATTCTTTAAATGCTGAGCTTTCTTATCTTAAAGCAGTGGCTTTCGATCGTGGTTATTCTCCTAGCATCATTGATTCAATTTATAATAAGTTAATTAAGCCCTCTCATTCTGAAAAGATTTCTGTTTCCAATGCTTCGTATACTATTTTTTTGCCTTATTATCTAAAAGTTAGTCATCAAGTTGCGAAGATTTTGAAGAAATTTGGCTTTGATATAGCTTTTTCTCCAGTTAATAAGATAAAATTTACAAACTTAAAGGACCCCATTGATTGCCATAGCAACTGGGGTATTTATAGCATCTCCTGCAAGTGTGGACTTGGTTACGTTGGACAGACTAAACGGGCTCTCAAGCACCGTATGAAAGAGCACGAAAACTATGTTAAACATAAAGAACTTGCTCGTTCTTCCATCGCTCAGCATTGTTGGACTTCTGATCACTGTTTTGATTTTTCATCTGCAAAGATTATTTGTAAATGTTCTTCGGTTTATGACCTCGATTTCTGGGAAGCTTATTATATTTGGAAAAATTCTCATTCTCTTGTCAATGATTTTTCCAGCACTCCATTTTTTCATGATATTTGGAAGCAATTTCTATAATTACCTTTCCTGTTTCTTCGGTGTTTCGCACTCTTTTTGTCTCCTGGCTTCTGATTGGTTGTCTCTCACCCTACTTTGAGCCCGGAGTGTACATGCTGTTCGCTGATTGGTTGTTTGAGGTCTGGTTCCTGTATTTCTTATTGGTTGGCCCTCTTTGGTATAAATACCGGTGTCCACTTGGTTGTTGTTAGTACTCTCGCAACTTCTGGTTGTGTTGGGGAGCTTTTTGCACTGATGAAGAGGCTCCATTGTAGCCTTGAAATAGCTATATGCTTTATTTTCTCCAATATTTGCGCTTTATTTACGTTGTTTTTTCACCTTAATGATATTGTAGCACAAAGCTTATATGATAATTTTTCATTTAATCTTTGTCAGTTGCCAAATCATCACTAGGATGTGCAACAAAGGTATCGCTAACATCTATATAAAAGTACAAGATGTTAATACATGAACAAAAAAAAAAAAAATAAATAAATAAATAAATAATGAAACATTTTTTAAATCGAACTAGCTGTTGGGAAACATATTTAAGCAAGTCACAACATCACATTTGCAACGTGGCAACTATTTCCATCGCACAAGGCTCATTAAGAGTTTCTCATATTTTATCTTAATTATATGTCATTAACGTTTACCCTAATGGCGCCCTTAAGACTCGTCTATTCTAAAATTTCGTCTTTCTGTCCACACTATGTTCGCTTTCATTTTGGAATATATTATAAGGAGAATGTATTTCCCAGAGTATCATGTAATTCTGGAATATTATAATTGAATCTTCGCTGTATGATGATTAACATCGATTACACAATGACAGGTTTTAACTATCACAATTTATTCAAAGAATGTAGGGTTGTAAATAACATATTGTAATGGTGAGTGAAACAACTTGGTAAAAGGCATGTCGCACTGGGGCAGAATTCGAGAAACACGATAGAGTTTTCAATGTAAGTTTGCGATTTAGAGGAATCATTTCACTGAGACAGAGGCAACCTTTACTTCTTTGTAATGATTCCCCCAACTGCAATTAATTTTTAATCCTCCTATGGTAATTAATATTACTAGCTGCAATAGACCTTTTTACAAACTTTTAATGTGCTACAAAATATAGTAGCCTTGAGTAGGTTTGAACGTTTAATTAAAATAGAAAACGTTAAACATGAAGTGTATTCTTATTTTAACTAGAAGCAATAGTTACACAGCAATAGTTTATTGACACGAAAGTGTATCCCAATTTGTCATTGATGCTTATCAGCATCCACCAATGTTTAACTAAGCAATTTTCTTATTGAACACTATCCAATAATATTTTGAGCGTGCGACAAAATTCAATAAATTGTAGTCGTGAATAGTTCAATGGGTTCGAATGTACAGGGTGTTCCAACCTCTATTTTCGCAACCGTTAGTCCTAGATGCATACTTCCAATTACAGAAATGTTCAAAATCAGATGCAGAGTTTAGGTATTGAAGGTTTGAAGTGAAAACAAAAATGAGTCAAAAAATAAATAAATTAACTTTTTATACGGGTCCTAGGTTTCCTTAACTTATATTTAGGGAAATAATCTGCATCGAAAGATAGTACTAACACAAAAAATTTGACATTTGTGCGACCAAAACTCAAAGAGACATTTGAGTTCTAAATTTTAAAGGACTACATGGAAGATGAAATTGGAACTTATCGCCCTTGCAGAAGAATGACAGGTTTTCGAAGTAAAAAAACGAAGTATTTATATTTTTCATTGCTATTAAAAAATAAATGCAAATGTTATGCCATGATACACAAAAAAACACTACAAAACTTTAATCAATTAGAAAAACCACACTCGATGCAGGGTGTGGACGCACGAATAGTGGTCCTGACCCACCAAATTTTTTTTTTCATATATTATAGAAACAACTTTTTGACAAAAAAAATCTACACTTTTCAATTCTAGCATAAATTTTAAGTTAAAAATTTTTTATAACAGATTTTTGCCTTATTTGATAACATTCATACCAAGTAAAAAAAAACGCATTTTTAGTGAAATAAATGTAAGAGCCATATGTTTTACTTAATCATTAATTTTTTGGGGAAAAACTATCATTATCATGAACATATATGCTTTAATATAATTATGTCTCATTTTTTCAATAAAGACTTCTGATTAGTTTTTACTCCTCCAAAATTTGCAGGTTACTTTTTATTGGTCACACACGTAACGCAAAAGGAACAAAAGTTTTCCTCCAAGGTCAAATTGGGGGACTAGAAGAAAAATATCTCACATCATAAATTAACTGGATACATAATACCTGTAACCCTGATTTTCATCTTCAAACATTCGACGCGGGCGTTTTAACGAGGCTTTTTGAAAGATTTCACACACGTAACGCTCCTGAATAGTTTTCATTATAAAACCATTTTTACGTACCATTTTTACGGAAAAAAGTACTTTACATAATTCAACTAAAAATATTGTGTGCTGGCACTGAAACCAAGACTCGATGAGTGTAAAAAATAATTAATAGTAATAAAAATAATAAATAAATAAATAAGACTTGGTTATTTCATATCCAAAGGGCAATCTAAACTAAGTATTCGCAATCTACGTACTTTAAGATCAAAAGTACAATGTTCTATTTACCTTAAATTGCATTAATATTTTTTGATAATTTTTGGTTGGACGTGAATAAATTCTACAGATGATTTAAAACATTCCTAGCAGTTTTAAACCACATAAGTAAGTGTTAGAAGCTCGTGATAGTTTATAAGCTTGACGTTACTATTTAATTCGTAAACAAATAAAAATTAGGTTCACTTCATCAATTGTTTTGTGAATATATCCTTTCAATTTTAAGTATTTACTGGCTGCGTTGCCCGGCGTTGCACAGTCAACCTAGAAAGTAAGAGTTTTGTGAAGTGACGCATTTTCAACAATCAGGCTGAAGTAAAAGAAAAAAAAATAGTGTAAAACTTCCCGTAAATGTGTAGAGAAGAGCAATTTTATGTCTCAAAATTTAAATTCAGACGTCTTAAGCTTTACTTTTTACTTCGAAAAACGTTATCATTGTTTATAATAGGCCTAACTATCCCGTTTCACGGATTTTCTGGCAAAAAACCTTTAAGGGGGGAGAAAATACCCATATGTTAATTCTTGAGCATCAAAGGACCTCTGTGCCAAATTTGGCAAAGATCCGATGTAAACTAAATTTGAATTATGAAAATCCACATGGGGGGAGTCACAGCCCCCCCCCCAGGGGGACAAAAATCTCCATGTGAGTTTCTGAGCACTAAAGACCCGACGCAAACTGTGGGTTTTTATTAGGAAATCCCCCTCAATTGCTGCATGCGGTCACACACGTAACACTCGAATGTCCCACACGTAACGCTAATAAAATATTTTTTATTCCTATTGTATGAGCTGTAGAAAAAAAAATATTTATGTAATACTTACGTAGCATACTTAGACACATGCACAAAAAATACTGTTCATTTACCTTTCAAAATTTCACAGGAAATTACAAAATAGTATGAGGTACAGCTTATTTTCATATTTTCCGAAATGTGTTATCGATGGCGAGTGTAAAGTGGTGTAAATCACAAAACGCCGCGTTTCCTATCTCGGTGAATATTGGTCGTGCTAATGTCAAACTTTTTGCGTTGGAATTATTTTTCAATGGAGATTATTTCGTTGAATGTAATTTAGAGGACCTAGGGCCCGTATAAAAAGTTAAATTTGGTATTTTTGACTTATCTTTATTTTTGCTTCACACTTTCAATGTCTTAACTCTGCATCTGATTTTGAACAATTTTGCAATTAGAAGTATGCATCTAATTCGAAAATAGAAGTCTTGCAGGTTAAAACGGAACACCCTGTATAGTTACAGGAATATATGCATAAATTTAATTTATCAACCCCACAATTTAACCTTATAACAAAGTGAGTAAGGGTGGAGAAATTTCCCAGATATTAGAAACAAGACTCCATTCTTCATGGACTATCATTGCCAAGCTTCCATCGATTTAATCCCCGGAGCTGTTCTATCAAAACATTTCACGCGTCATTAGCGCAATCCGTTCTTTCTTTCTTGTTATGAAAGATCTAAAACTATTTGCTGCTACTAGCGATATTAGACTGTTGTAATAATTTCTGAAGCGCAGAGGACTATTGTCTTTAATGTACTTCATGTTTTTGAAGCAAACAAGAGTTGTGTTCCTGTTGTTGCATTTGAGACTAACCATGAGCGAATGATTGTTTTTCATGTACACGGTTCGTTAAACTTTTAGTTTTATTGCACGTGCGCGTGATGTACTACGAACGTGTTGGTTTTACCATATTGTATTGCATGGGTTTATGACAAATATTTACAGCGTGGCTCTCATCGGTTAAAGCCAAGGTTCGTTGATTTAAATCAGTTTGATTTAAATCATGATTAAAAAAATCATTGATTTAAGTCATTTGATTTGAATCAAGTGATTTTTGTAAACAAAATCATTGATTTAAATCATCAAGATTCACAAAATCATCATTTAAATTAAGTGATTAAAAAAATCATTGATTTAAGTCAATTGATTTGAATCAAGTGATTTTTTTTAACAAAATCATTTATCAAAATTAGTTAATTTTATTTTTGTGAATGAATTTTGCACTTTTGAAATGTGTTGCTCTAAATTGAACTACGCTGCATTATACAATTTTAACGTCCTCAGGCAAAACTACATAGATCCCTCTTTCTGTGTGTGAAACAGATTTTCACTCTTGCAATATTGCTTTCACTCCAAAATTACAGTTCAATTCAGTACAGAACCAAATAAGAATTTGCAGTTTTTCTTAGAAACAATTTCTGAGGGACAAAGTTCTGAGAAACAATTTATCACCACTGGCGAGTGACTAATAAAATGCTTTCCTGGCTTCTGCGATTTTAACATTCTTGTCGGACTCTGATCAAAACCATAACCAACGATACTTCTATTTGAAGGCCACATCTTAGACTAAGCTTGAAATAACTTCAAGCATACATATTTGACAGTAAGGAATTTCATTCAATATCAAAGCAATTTGTACTTGCTTTAGAATAATAATGCAGAGTAATAATAATAATCGTATTTTTATTCGAAGGTTTCTAGGAAGCATCTGAGAAATATCGAAAGCAGCTTTTAAAGTTTCTTCTCGGTTGCCAATTTTCTTGACAAAAACATTTCTCCGAACGATTTTATTTAATACCACTTGCTAATATCAACAACTGACTGAAGAAAATTATCCATCGTCAGTTCTCCCTAAGTTACAGCATGACAAATACTTCTTTTAATAAATGCGTAAAGACATAGACTAATAATAAGAATAGACCGAGCTATGGCAACCCTTTTGCTGCTCATAAACCAAACCATGTGACTAGTGGATATCCTAGCAACAGCGGGCGTTGATCGTAGCAGACGATCGAAATAAAATAAATAAAAATTGATGGAACACGGAAGAATGATCTTTTATGGAGTCCGATTTGTAAATTTGTTATTCTAAGTTGCAAATAGTTTGTTAATATAGTGAGTTTTTCGTTTAGAAAGTATTGTGCATTTTCTTTAGTCAATTTCAATAACTCTCTAAGCAATTAAATATTCAAGCGCCCAAAAAGAATCGGCAAACGGTAAGATTTTTACCTACAATTTCAATTTAAAATACCGATTAGTACATTTTTGCATTAACGCAAAACGTTTACGCCAACGCTGACGTAGTAGTTCCGAATGAAATAAAAGTTACTGAAAACTGTGACCAAAAACTATTACTAGTGTCAAAATAATGCATAACTAAAAAAAAAAAAACTGTTCAATCTCTGCACTTGGAAATTTTTTTTTAATGAAAACACATTGTCTTAAAATACATGTCGAGTGTCAAACTATAGATAATGCTGCCATCTAGCAACCATGCTGCCAAAGTCTTCGCCAAGCCCTTCCACTAGTCACGTGATACATCTATGAACCAATTTTCTTCATCAGCAAGAATGAAAAAGCTCGGTCTACTCTTATTATTAGTCTATGCGTAAAGATGATTCTTTTATTACATTCTTATTGGAGAAAATTCTTGGTCATTCGAATGGTTTTTCTGACTTTAAATGCAAAATACGTATTAAATGTTTCCATTTCTATTTTCGGAACATGAATTTATTCGGAACCATTTCTTCGCGAAGAACGAAATTTAATTTCTGTTGAGACATTCGATAAAATATCGCTTTTTACTGTCTTTTAAAATGCATGTCAATCTTTAGATTTTCGATTGAAGAAATAAAATAAGGTAGAATTTATTATTTCTAGAGTTTTGGAAACATGATTTTAAGTGTGTTGCGGTATTAAGTTTTAATGAGTTTAGCGTTGCAAATTGATTTTCGATTTTGGAAACACTTTTTAAGCACTTTTTAGTTCTATCTTACACGTAATAATACTACTGAATATATAATGTTTATAATGTTCCAGAAAAAAAAAAAAACATTTTGATGCTAGAAATTTTTGAAAAATCAAAATCCCACTTGACTCAATACGGAATATATTTTCGCGTTTGTGTTTAGTCAACGAGCTAACGTGTGATTGCTCTAAATATTTTTTCATTCCCCCTACATTAAGTGTTTCCATGTTTTTTGAGCAATCACTTCTCATTTGATTGTTTTGAATTCCTATGATTTTATTTTCCTCCCGCCTCCCTCTGCAACACCACCGTCGGCGGGCCTCACGATGCTGCTCCTCGAGCGAAAACCGTCTCCAGGTTGCGTCCATATCCTACACACGCACGCATACATACATACACCTGCGCTCACACACACACACACACACACTCATGCCTCCACACAGACACTTACCCACATACTCATACCTGCACACAAACACACATACACTTACGCCTGCACAAAACAAACGCCTACATACACACACACTCGTGATTGCGAAAAGCATAATTTGAATTCCAGATGTCAAAATGCAAATTAATTTTTTTCTTTTCTTTCTTTTCCTTCCTTTCTTTCCTTTTTTAGCCTACTTTCCCAGTAAAAGACAGAAAAAGAAGAAAAAAAGCATGAAAGAAGGCTTAATGCATCTTTAAAATATCGCGAAAAACAAACAAGAAGTTCCGTCTAGAACTAGACGAGCCTACTTTCCCGTATACCCATACTACTTTCTAGTACCTGATCAATGTTCTCAAAAATAGCTAAAATCGCAAATTTTTTCAAACATATTTTTTTTAAATATTTTAAGCTGATTTCTAGGAATAAAATATTCCTTACTTTTCTTCAAAAAAACGAACAAATAAAATAGCAGCACCTTTTAAACAAAGCAGCTAATACACTTCTTTCCATTAAAAAATTTTTTTAACAGCTTTCAAAACGAAAAAATAATAATAATAAGTTCATTAAAATAAATACATCATATAAAAAAAAATCGCTTCTTTTTCCTCTGTTGCCAAAAATAATTTTTTAAACGAATTAATGCACTTACCAATATAAAAATAAAAAACAATAAACCGTCAACTTAAAGAAATAATATCCATTGTCAAAAAAAAAAATCGTCTGCGCATATTTTTCGAGTTTATTCACCGAAAACTAAATACCTAAATTAAAACTAGCGTGAAAATAAAAACAAATCATATCAACAATAATTATTTCACAGTTAAAACCACTGCAGCGGAGTCGGAGTCGGAGTCAATCTCATTTTGGGATAAAAGAGTCGGAGTCGAATATCCAAGAATCGGAGTCAGTCATTTGTCCTCCGTGTATAAATGTTTGCCAAAGCTACGAAGTCAGAGTCGAAGTCGGGGAGTCGGAGTCCGATTAATTGTCGGGAACAGGAGTCAGAGTCGGTGTCAGGTGCCCCTAAATTCTCGGAGTCGGAGTCGGGAGTAGGTCGTCAAGAGCTATTTCCAACAAAGTTTGTTTGAAGTAAATCCGCCTTTAAGTTCGGAATCTATATTGACTTTTAGTTTCCCCTTAGGCGCTAATGTTAAGAGATTTGAACTGTTCAACCTTGAACGAAAACTTGTTCAAATCAAAAAGATATTTTCGATACATGTTTTTTATCAAAAGTTTTTCCCTACAAAGTTTGTTTGAAGCCACTTCGCTTCTAAGTTCAAGATTTATTTTTGATTTGAATTTCCCCGTAGGCGCTAATGTTAAGTTTTTTTGAACTGTTCAAAATTGAACGAAAAATTGCTCAAATCAAAAAATGAATTATGGGAATGAGATGTCCTCGCCGAGATCTTTCTAACAAAAAAAATTTGTTCGAATCGGACTATTCATTCAAAAGTTATTAGGGGGGGACAGACAGACAGACCAACAGACAGACCGACAGACAGACAGACCGACAGACCGACAGACATTTTCCCCCATCTCAATACCCTACTTTCCAATTTTTAATTTTTCAATATTTATCTAACTATTTTATTTATTTTTGACTTTTTTTTTGTTTTTCAGGATATTTTTAAGATGTATTAAGCCTTCTTTCATGCTTTTTTCTTCTTTCTCTGATTTTTACTGGGAAAGTAGGCTAAAAAAAGTCAAAAATAAATAAAATAATTAAATAAATATCTAAAAATTAAAAATTGGAAAGTAGGGTATTGAGATGGGGAAAAATGTCTGTCGGTCTGTCTGTCTGTATGTCCCCCCCTAATAACTTTCGAATGAATAGTCCGATTCGAACAAACTTTTTTTTGTTCGAAAGATCTCGGCGAGGACACCTCATTCCCATGTTTCACTTTTTGATTTGAACTATTTTTTGTTCCATTTTGAACAGTTCAAAAAAACTTAACATTAGCGCCTACGGGGAAATTCAAGGAAATTCCGCACAGTGAGGCGAATTTGCTTCAAACAAACTTTGTAGGAAAAAGCTTTTGATGAAAAACTTGTATATAAAATATCTTTTTGATTTAAACAATTTTCCGTTCAATTTTGAACAGTTCAAATCCCTTAACATTAGCGCCTACGGGGAAACTGAAAGTCAATGTAGATTCCGTACTTGAAGGCGGATTTACTTCAAACAAATTTTGTTGGAAATAGTTCTTGACGCCAAACTCCAGACTTCGACTCCGAGAATTTCGGGGCACTTGACTCCGACTCCGACTTCTATGCCCGACAATGAATCGGACTCCGACTCCCCGACTTCGACTTTGACTTCGTCGCTTTGGCAAAAATTTATACACGAAGGACAAATGACTGACTCCGATTCTTCGATATTCGACTCCGACTTCTTTACCCTAAAATGAGATTGACTCCAACTCCGACTCCACAGCTATGGTTTTGACTGCGAAATAATTATTGTTGATTTGACTTGTTTTTATTTTTACGCTAAAGTTTTAATTTAAGTACTCAGTTTTCGGCAAATAAACTCGAAGTCATTTATGTTTCTACATAAAGTTATGCGCAGGCGATTTTTTTTTTTGACAATGAAAATCATTTCTTTTAGTTGACATTTTATTGTTTTTATTTATTTTGGTAAGTGCATTAATTCATTTAAAAAATTGTTTTTGGCAACAGGGAAAAAGAAACGATTTTTTTTTTTTTTGATATGATGTATTTATTTTAATGAGCTGATAAATTTTAATTATTATTTTTTCGTTTTGAAAGCTGTTAAAGATTTTTTTAATGAAAAAAAGTGTATTAGCTGCTTTTTTTAAAAGTTGCTGCTATTTTTTTTTTTTTTTTTTTTTTTTTTTAAAGATGAGTGAGGAATATTTTATTCCTCGAAATCTGCTTAAAGTATTTTAAAAATATGTTTGAAAACATTTGCGATTTTAGCTATTTTTGAGAATCTTGATCAGGTACTAGAAAGTAGTATGGGTATACAGGAAAGTAGGCTCGTCTAGTTCTAGACAGAACTTCTTGTCTCTTTACCATATTTATTCTTCTTTTCCTTCTTTTTATTTTTTATTATTATTATTATTATTATTTTTTTGTTTTGTTTTCCTCACATAACGATGGCACACTTCCTAACCTACAATGACGACGTATTCGCATAAACTATCTATTTTGGATCAAATTTCGCATTTTTTGGAATACAGTTTAATGTTGAACGCCTATTGAAGGTACACATGTATATTCTCTCTCTCTCTCATATAATATAATTGACGTTAAGATTGCTTTCTGGTCCGTAATTACTTTGTGAGTCAAACAATACAAAGTGATATGCAAAGAAAAAATATGAATTGACATTATAGTTAACACACATGTTTAGTTTACTTTATTGTCTAATTACCTTAACCGCTGCAACCCTGGTTGATGCTGTTCATGAAATTTTAAATGCGTGGGAAAATTTTACCTAGAAAACAATTTTTTTCTTCGATTATTCTGGTTTTCGAACACAGACAGTTGCCAGTTACAGCTAAAAAGTCTTATCACACTCTATCAAACCAAGGACTAATGTGGCATTTGACCATGTAATGGCAAAGCAGACGAAAAAGAAAAAGTTTGACTGTCGCCACCACTCTCGCTCATCTAAATGAAACCTCCTCAGGCTCTGTATTCGATGAATTTCAGAACAAAAAACTAATTAGAAAAAATCTGAAAATAATAAATTAAAATCCTTATTAAAACGACGAAACTTCATTGAAAAAATTTTGAGCGGAAAATATAGGAAAAGGCATTTTACTTTTATTTAGAATGATTTTGGTGAAATCTTTAATATTTTTTATTTCCTTCATCCAAATTTCACTAGGCTGAGACTACTAAATCTTTTGAGATAAAGTTTAAAAAAAGAATATTTTCCCTTGATTGAAAGTTTGTTTTAATTTCTTACAAGAAGAATTCGTAACTTCTATTACTTTCTTTTTTCACTCGATGGGTTTTAAAACTTAAACGAATTTTTTAACTGTTGCAGGGAGAAACTATTAAGATTGCAACTTAAGGTTCGCGTTTTTGTTCTCAAAAACTATAGTTGAATTTCTCTGGATATTTTTATTAGACTTTCAACGTCATTTCAAATAAGTAAAAACCGTTTAACTGCTGTAGTTATTATTAAACTAACAACTGTTTTGGAGAAAATATTTAATTTAATAATATATACTTTGTCGAACATAAGATTTTTGTGGTGATACTCGATTAAATATAAGCCTGTTCTATTGCTCGTGCTTTCTAGATTAAACTAATTATTCCAAACCTTTTTTTTTAAATACATTAAAATTAGAACGCTTCAAGACTTTACGAGTACATTTATTGCTTTTCTAAATTTTTCTAAGAAATATACATTGCATAGCTTAAAAAAATATGTTTTTTAAGAAGGCCCTTACATTAATTACCGATTACTTTCATTCAATACATTTCCTTGCGTCTTGGACAGTTTTCACATGTTTGCAATTCCATAAAAGTGACAAAACACTCGCCAGCATTCATTCGGAACTAAAGAAAACGTTTTTAGAAATACACTCGAATAATTCCAAAACTTGATAAATTCTTATTTAATAACATCCGCTAAATGCTGCTTAACGTGTTAATTAGAAAAGGAAATTCAAAGGAAAGTTTTAAATGTATTTTTTTCTGCATCATGTAGCGAAATGTTTACTTCTGTCGTAATTCGGAACAGCTAATGAACTTGTTTTGTTTCTCTGAAGTATTTTGTGCTTGTTAATTATCGCGTTGGAAAAAGCTTTGTTTGATTTTGCGTGTGGAAGATTTAAATTATTTCAGTTTGAAATTTGTAACGGAAATAGGAAAAGTGTTTGAAGTAAAGAAAAAAAAAAAAGATGTGTTTGTGGAAGTACTTCTGTTAGTGGTTGAGATGCGAGAGGAAGTGAAACACTTTCGTGTTTTAATGCAGGAAATAAAAAAAAGAAAGTTTCTTATTTGTTTAGAACAGTTATGTCTTGTTACATTTGGTGGTAAACTCCTTGCTTTTTCCGAACTGTTGTTCAAAACTTACCATTAAAGTTTCCGCAAAGTGAAATTATTTAATTGTCATGTAGTTTTCATTCTGTTTTGTGTTTTTTAATGAATTACTGACAGTTCTTCGGGTTTCGAAGTGCTCTAGTAAATATGTGTTCTGAAATGCGTTTTTAGTTAATATTTTTCACACATTTAACATTAATCATAATAATAAAAATCTCTAATAAAAATTTAAATGCTTTAGAAACAATAAAGCACGCCACCATAATCATACTTGCAATGTTTTTACATGTTGTTCAAATACAGCGTTCCTCCCGTTTTTTTGGCCAAACGGAATGAAAACATTTCGTGTGGACTATGATGTTCTTTTTTCTTTTCTTTTCTTTTAATCATTTTTTGGCATTAAAAAACGACAGAATAAGTAATAAGGATATTTTAATATAATTTACTAACAGTAATATTTAAGAGTAAAAGAAACAATTATTTTCGATGAGCAAATAAACTATAAAGAAGACATCACAGAATGATATGAAAATATTAAATTTCAGTTCAATAAAATGAAGGGGGGAATGCGAAAACATATAAGGTAAATTTTCGGACCATTATCATAAAAGGTATCATACAAATTTGTTATCAATATTACTATTTTTATCGAAAAAGTTTTTTAATGCGAATAGGGGAAAATCTGAGGACCTGTCAAAACTTTCGGTTGATCGGTGCTAGTTCAAAGGAGCGACGATTGAGATTTTATGTTTTAACTTTTCACTGTTTTTTCATTTTTTTACGTCAACTTCATTAATTGTTAATCATTTACAAGTTCATATTGTTTCAAGTTTTGTATATAGTAATCGACTTTGTGCTCTTATGGGCTTAATTTGTTTGTAGTCTGGCTATATTTTGCGTTTGTTTCAATGCTTTTCGTTCCAAATTACCTCAGTTTTTGAAACTTTGCCTGTATGCTGACTTTGCCTCCTATGCACCATTTAACATTGCGCTTGTGAGATTGGCGAGAAATTTAAAAGGTATCACCACTTTGGCATCATTTCTGACGACTCTTTTTTGGCGCCAAACTTGGCAAGAAGTCACCAAATGTCTCCAAGCTTAGTGACGAAAACACAGGAAAGTTGTTTACAAATATGTACATTACAAGTGGGTCGTTTACAATATTTCCTGTTTCATTATCCACCGTATAAAGTTATATATACCCACACATAGATATTTCTATTGCTCTACAAGAGTATTTTACGCGTTGAAACTCGAAAACGCGTCCAAATTTTAGTCAAGTGTATTTTCTTGCTTTATAACTTACTCAATCCATTTTATGGGTGTGACATTTTTACGTATATATTTGCACTTTACTCACGGAATTTGAAATTTTGGCTTTTAATTGAGATGTATTCGAATCTCAGGAACCGTTCTGCTTCATTCATGAAGTATTGACTTTATGAGAAAAATATAGGGGAGACCGGGGCAAGATGACGAGCCGGGCAAGATGACGAATTCCTTATTTTTTCCGTTTTCCTCTAGTTAACGGCATCTACTGCATACTACTGGCTCTCCTATCCGCTGTTCGTTCAGCAATAGTATAGAGACGCTGAAATCGCCATATTTGTGTTAGTTCTGAAGTTTTGATTGTTTACCATTGCCACGATCTAATTTTTATGCATTTGTAAATAAGCTCTGCTACAGATACAGATAAGTTATATCGTGTCTCTATAGTATTTATGAGTAACGTAGTTTAAATACTACATATTACCATGAATATATGTCAATTAATCGCCTTCTCTTATGGCATTGGTGAAGAATCCGTTCAAACAGGCAGTCCGGGGCAAGATGACGCGCCGAAACGCGGGGCAAGATGACGAGCTCGTCATCTTGCTGCCCCGTGTTTCGGAATTTATTAAACTAACTATGTTGTCCATTTTATTAAGTCCTGTAAACGCTAATTAGTCTGTGCGTTTGCTCACGCGACCTTGCGCTTCTATCTCCTCTGAGGTTAAAGGACGCATTGAATCGAGGAAGGTGTCATTCGAAAGCCTATGACCGGAGGCTATTTATAAACTAGTTGACCAAACGACTAGTTGACTGAAGTAAACTAAGCAAAGAATCTCCTGCTCTGTTGATTATTGACAATCATAAATCTCACATAACTTTGCAGGTTATCTTATATTGTAGTGAAAAAACATTATCATGGTTGGGTTGCCATTTCACGCATCGCATCCTCTCTAGCTCCTGATGTGTCATTTATCTGCTCATTAAAAACCTACTATAGCCAAGCATGTGACAACTTTATGGTCATTCATCTAGGACAAATTATCACAGACAAAAATATTGGTGAGCTTTTGAGCACCGCTTACTAAAGCAGCTACAGTTGGAAATGCCGATAAAAGGTTTAAAGAAGGAGTGATCGAGACTCATAATCCTCTTGTTTTTAGGGGACTATGATGTTGTTGGCGATTAAGCTGAGAATAACAGTGCTAATCCTCAGACCTTGGGAGTAGAAAACCAAAATATAAACCCTCCAGACGAAGAAGTTATTGCAAATGCTGATTCCGATGCGTCAAAGAAGCTTGTTAGTGTTTCTGATTTCAATGCATTAACTAAAGCAACACAATATGAGGAAATAAAAAGGAAAAGCAGAAAACTGAGCTCAAACATTCTTACAAGCACACCCATCAAAAAAATGTGAGAACAAGAAGCAAAGAGGAAGGAAAAAAAGGATTATTTAAAAAACAGGGAAAAAAAGCTCGTGAAGCTTAAAAGGGAGTAAAAAAAACTCAAGCTAAGTTCTTTTAGGTCCAAGTCTATTCAATTCGTGCCAAGCAATTCAGTTGCAGCAACTTCAAAGAATGGTGTTATAAGATGCCCCGGTTGTAAAGAGGAATATTGTGACCCTCCAACAGAAGAGCGGACCCAGTGCTATAAAAGTCAAGAGTGGTGGCATAAGGCATGTTCCAATTATGAAAATGGCATCTTTATTTGTGTCTATTGTTAGCTGCACAACTTAATACTTCAACATTACGCTCCATTGCATTAGGCGTAATTTGATGCTTTGTAATATGTAAAGGCACAGTTATCATTTTTAAAACTAGGTAACATATTCAAAACATAAAATGTGTTCAACATTTTTCAACGTTGTCATCTTACCCCAAGGTCAAAGTCATCTTGCCCCAGTACTGGGGCAAGATGACGATTTATTAAGGTCATGAAAAAATAAAAATATCCTTCGTTATTTTTATTTGAAAAAAAAAATGGTAATATATTTAATACCACAAAGGACTACTCTAACAGCTCACGTGAAATTAATTTTACTATCCATAAAAAGAAATTAACAAACAACAAAAATTGTTAACATAGTCATCTTGCCCCGGTCTCCCCTACTTGTAAAATAATGATTTGTATGAGTTGCGGGCGTCATCGTACGGCCATGCCCGCAACACGTATAAATTACTGTTTTTTAAATACAAGAAAATTTTTAGAAAGTTGATAGTTCATATTATGATACATAATGGTTCCTTATTGAGAAAAATTGCAATATGAAATGTGAATTATAAAATATTATAATAGATTTTTAATTTTTATAAAGTTCAAAATTTGACACATTCTAAAGGCAAAAAATTAAGAATAGTACACATCTCGTTCCTTTATTTAATGATCCAGTTCTTTTCTTATTAATTCACAACTTTATTCAACCATTTATTTTATCATTAATTAATTAATTGAATTATTAATTATTAATTCATACATTCTTTTATTTACTCATTCATTTGTTCAAAAGAATTTTAAATTACCAAACCGAAAACATTTCACCAGAGAAATATTTTGTTTTTCACTTTGTCCCATGAAAAAATGATGAAATTTTCCCACTTTTTTTTAAGGACTTCCAAAAATAAAGAATATTTCAATGCAAGTTTTTTTTTTCAAATACTTTGTTCTTTCTTTATGCAATGTAATTTTCAAAACAATTTTCCCATTTGTTCATTTTGGAAAAAATGAGTATTTTACTCTCTACATTCCATTCCCCTACTTTATGTAATCTTCTCGCACATTATATATAGTAATATTGTTTCAAATTGTCTTCAGATTTAGCTTAAAGACTTAAAAATAATTATTTATAAAGCAATTGCTTCAGTCATTATTCATAACAGCAACTATTTAACTCATTCCCTCATTTTTCGAAAGAACATAGAGTAATAAATCGTCTGAAGGGAGCATGGTCCATTGTGTTCGACCCATCCCCGACTTCCACTATGGCAAACACTTGGGACTTTTCTAGGCTAACAGTAAATTACTACCAGCTGCTTTGGCTCTCCAGAAACCAAGAAATTGTTATGACACTTCAAGAGCTGCCAGAATGAACGAGCGCAGTAGGAGCATCCATAATTAAGAGTGCCCCTTGCCTGATAAAAAGGCTCCAGATTTAAGCATTGATTTTGTTGGGTCTTTTTAAGCAACTCATTTAATAAATAGCGTTTAGCAAAGTTTGTGATTTATATGTAGCATGGATTTTTGTTTATACCTTCAGTGGCGTAGCGAACGGGGGACAGGGTGCTATAACCCCTCCTATATATCTTTCAATGTTTTTATATATGTATGTAAATGCTATATGTGGGTGTGTATATTCCATATACAAATCCGTAGTTTACTTTGGATCTTTGCAAAATTTGACACACAGATCTTTTCATGCTCAGGAATTCATGTAAGGAGTTTTGAAGTTTTTGAAAATCCAAAGAGGTCTAAAGTTCAATTTTGAGTCATACTGCACGTGCGGCCATTTTTAGCCAGTTTCGAAGGAAAAAAATCCTCATATATATATATATATATATATATATATATATATATATATATATATATATATAACAGCCAATGACCGAGTAACATCCCTGACGTCATCAACAATGAAACTCGCGTCATACCATGATAATTTGATAATATGTTTTGGTACTGGTTGACATGCAGGGAAAGGCTTTATTGTGACAATGCTGAACTCTATCCGGTCACTTAACTGTTTTACTGGTAAGACTGTATCATTTCAGGGGAATGTAGAAACGAAAAAGTGGTCAACAATGAACGCTATCTACGAGAGTTTAAGGTTAACATACTGGAGTTAGGGATAAAATTTCAACGATCAAATTAGTGAAATCCCGTTACAACGAACATCAAGGGACCGCAAGCTTTGTTCGTTGTAACGGGAATTTAGTTGTAATGGAATTCAAATAATGTAATAGGAATTATAAGGGACTGAAAATGTAGTTCGTTGAAACGGAAATTTCGTTGTATTGGTATTCTTTGTTACGGAATTTCACTGTATCACCAAACAGGCAATCGCTTTGTTCAAATGTAGAAGCAATTTTCACCCGTCATACCTTGACGGGCGATTTTCTAGTAACAATAATATTAATAATGATAATCTATATATTTTAAAATGGATGTATGTGGGTATGTGTAATATCCTTAAAAGCGATATTTAGCTAAGCTTTCGATTAAAAAAATCATTTTTAAATTACTTGCTATTCTATACAATAGAGCTTCAAAGGTGCAAACTAATTGGGACCATAGGGAGTTCGGATTTTC
Organism: Uloborus diversus; assembly: GCF_026930045.1. Classification (NCBI taxonomy): domain Eukaryota; kingdom Metazoa; phylum Arthropoda; class Arachnida; order Araneae; family Uloboridae; genus Uloborus; species Uloborus diversus. The sequence continues at coordinate 133,652,587 of NC_072738.1, read as the reverse complement.
AAATCGTTCGGATTTTCGAAAATATGCAAGAAATACCGTTTAGGAAAACGTTGTGCCATTTAATGAAATAGATTGATTTCACATTATCACATTATCTACTAAGTATGTATCTACCTAGCGCAGTTAAAAATACCTTCTGAAGTGTTTTTTTTTAAATCAAAAATACCTCTGGAGGGTTTTTTTTTTTTTTTTTGATGAAAAATACTTTCTGAAGGGGGGGGGGGGGGTGATCAAAAATATCTTCTGAAGGGGATTTTTTAATCAAAAATGCCTTCTGAAAGGGTTATTTGATCAACAGCCCTTTCATATGCTTAAACTACTGTATTAGAATTTGCATTTTTGTTAAAACTAATGCCTCTGGGGGATGTTTTCACCTCCCCCCTCCCACGTTGCACTGTTGACTACATGACATACAAAATGCTACAATATGTAATGAGTTACATTTTTCAACAAGAATGATCTTTTATTGTTCACTGAATATCAAGGAAAATTTGTTTAAACTTCATGGGAGAACGTTCGGATTTTTGACGGTCTACTGTATCTCTAATCGTTCCAACATCTGAAAAATCGTTGAAATGAAACATAGTTCAGAAATTTTTATATCAGACGACACATTGCATCCAAAACAAAATAGCAAACCAAAAAGAAAATGCACAAAGAACGCAATTTTCTATTTCGTGCAGATGGAACATTCTTTTAAAAAACAAACTTCTAAGTATAGAATGAAAATTGCTGGTACCATTCCCCATAACTTTACCGGAACTAATTGCTTACCGCGCTCCTTCGGAATTTACAGTTTGTCTCGTGTCGGTGGCATCTTGTTTGTGTTTATAATTACACACAACGTCGAAGCAGTTATCGGCGATTTATTCGGATATTTTCGAAAGCAATAGAACACATTTCCCGGAGTTGTTTCCGAGCGTGTGCGATCGGAATAGCTTAATAAATTCTTATTTAATAGCTTCGTTTTCTTGGGTTCTTTGGCGTTTTGGACGCAGGATAAATTATACAAAAACTGTCTTGGATGAATAGGTCGCAATAACGGGAGTGAATCTTAATTTTCGTAATCGCTTAGAATAATTCGTAAGTGCTTTTTTTTTCTCCGGAAATATGTAAGTTGTGTGTTTGGGTCATCTTTTCTTATCTTAATGACATAAAACGTTCAAAACAGTTTGAAGGGATCGGAAAACAACTGATTAATTCAATAAAATAACTACTAAAATTAAAATATTAAAAAAAAATTTAAAAAAAAATTATATAAATTATTTTGAGCATATTTTGAAGCGAGAACGGGTGGTTTCCCCTGCAATAACATTGCGCGCTTGTAGAGAAACGACTTTTACAGCATTTAATAATTTTTTTACACAAAATTGAGGAGGAGAGATAAGAGGTAGTGAAAAAATTGGTTCTAAGTTGGCGACTTGGCGGCGTTTGGTGATAAAATTATAAAGCTCCAAAACAAACGAGAAGGCTTTAGAACAGAGATGGCAGTTACGTAACACGTTCGCCATCTTGGCACGTTGGAATTTTTTTTATCACGCTAAATGTTTTTGAAATATCAATTGCTAATAAATAAACAAACAAATAAATAAAACAATTAGAAGCATGAGGGTGGGGACTTTCTTTGCTGCGAATTGGCGTAAGGTAGCGTATGGTGCTTTCAAAAGCTAGCAGTAAACTGGTTTAAAAGGACGAAAAATCATCTAACAGATTAGAAGAATAATTCAATTAAAGTTATTAAAAATTTGACTTTACTGGATCTCATTGTTTATTGTTAACACTAGAATATTACCTTACCTTTTTGTGGATTCTGTAACTAATTTAATATAATTTTATCCTTGTTAAGTGCAATTATAAATAGAGTTGTAATCATATCGTAATCAATCCAATTTCAGACTCGTCTCGACTTAAGACGCAAAAGGGCAAAGGGAGGAGGTGTGAAACAAAGAACTAAATTTCGAAAATAACCCTCATGAAAACTACAGATAAATGTTTTTAAGTGAGGAATATCTGATACAATACATCAAATATTGTTGTATGGACATTTTCTGCAGTTAAGAATAAGTACTAAGAGAAAAATCTCCTTAAAAAGCAGTAGGGCCAGTCAGGGGCGTGCACAGAAACTTTGCGGCCCGACACAAATGACTTTTACGGACTCCCCTTCATATTGTTTACCCCTACGTCCCAACATATATTTCACTCCTTATTTTAAAAATCTCAGTCCCTCTTCAGGCTCGAGCCCAGGCCATCAGCAGGTGTCCATTCTCCCCCCCCCCCCCCTGTGGATGTCTCTGGGGTCATTTGTGATAAAAGGAAACAGAATTTCAATGTTTCACTTTAGATCCTGCTTTGTCTTTTGGATGAGTTGAGAAATAACAATTTGTGCATTGTGCCTAAACAACTACAGAGTAACTGGGTAAGAAAAATTTGACTTTATGTTTTTAGCAAATGAAATTGTATGTCTTTCCCTTACGATTTTACAATGATTTAAAAAATCATGTAGTGTATAATAAATGAATAAATACTTTTGCGCAAGAAAATAAGAAGGAAAACCAGCGTAATAAACAAGCATAAATATAAATGCACCAATTTATAATAATGTTACAATTTCTGTAAATTGTGGTTATTTTTATGATTAATTTGTTGTAATCTGGCTAAATTTGGCGTTTATTCCATTATCTTTCATCTAAAACTGTCTTAGTAACGTAACCTGTAAATAGTTTCTTGTAATGAATATACAACCCCCCTTAGAGTCCAATGAAGTATATGGACCCTCTATTTCTGAAAGATAAGATTTATGAATGAAAAAAAAAAATGGAAATACGAAAAATTTTGATAGAACTTAATCGAAATTTCTCAATGGAATATTGTGGAAACTTTTCAAGGATTTATAAATAGCCTCCGCGGCATAAAAAGTTAGTCTTGAGTGAGCCGTCGTGCTGGAGAGTGTGTAGTGTAACAGCTCTGTTTTGTTTCTTGTAATGAATATAAAACCCCCTTACATTCGAAAGAAGTATATGGTCCCTCCATTTCTGAAAGATAAGATTTGTGAATGGAATAAAAAGAAAATACGAGAAATTGGTAGAACGTAATCGAAATTTCTCAATGGAATATTGTGGAAACTTTTGAAGGATTTATAAATAGCCTCCGCGGCATAAAAAGTTAGTCTTGACTGAGCCGTTGTGTTGGAGAGTGTGTTGTGTATTAGCTCTGTTTGGCGAAGCCTTTGCGCTGTGTTTTTGCGTATTTTGATGTGAATACGTGTGTTACCGTTGAGTTTATGGTGTTAATTGATATTTGCCTAATTGCTGTAGTTAATTTAGCAGTTGTTAACTACATTTCTTGTACATAGTTGCAAATAAATCTCCTGTGTTCTCCTCAAGAACTGCGTCGTCATTAAAGAATTTCTTGAAGTGGTTGGACTCGTAAAAATAATTTTGAAACACGTATTTTGGGGTGTCAAAGAACCTCCTTTTAATGCAGAAAAGTGAACTTTAGGATGTAGAGTTATCCGACAATGTAAAAGAAAAAAAAAGGAGGAGGTGGGAGATGGTGTGTTCTTTGAAACCCCGATGCAATGTCGATAATTTATTCCAAATTTATTGATTTGTACGTACCCTCCCCCCTCATTATGTAACAGTATGCCAAAATATTTATTTGTGCCGTTTCCTACTATGAATTTCAATAAAATCAATTTAGTTAAATACTTCCAGATTAACATCTTCAGTTGAAGTTGTCAAAATCATAGCAAACACTTTGACGGTAAAATTATGTTGTTGACGTGATGAAAGCGAAATACGTCAAATATCCAAATCTTAAAACAAAACCTTATTTTAAACTGTTTTGACGTTATTGTTCTGTTAATTAAAATATTTTTTTAAACTTAAAATGTGTTTTTCATTCTTTTCTTTGACAGTTTTGATCAAATTGTGGCACTATGTTAGAGAATGAGCTTGAACGGGCTTCTTGCAGTTTGATTGAAGTCGATGTTTTCTTTTGTACCGTCACTCATTTCTTTATTGTATGTTGAAAGTTACCTAAAAAGTATTTTGGGCACTTCATATAGTTTTTAAAACAATGGGGTTGTTTCCTTCAGTCAAAAGTACTACTTTTAGTCATTGAAGTTTATAGAATGAGCAGAAAGAAAAATAATAACACTTGGACCCAGAAAATACTTTTATTTTCCCTACAGTTATTTTTAAATTGTTTTTTTTTTTTTTAAATGTCCGATTTTTCAAACAAGGCGTGGTCTTTATGACGTCACAAATGATTAGCTTTGCCGCGTATTCCACTGGGGCGCTGAATGTTTAGGCTTGCTGTCTACCGCGTTTCCACGTTATGATAATCAAGAAGCGAATTAAATATTGCGCTCTACGCTTGCTATCAACCATATCGTTGCCGATACATGTAAGTAAAGAAGCAAATTAAATGTTGCGCTCCGCGTTTACGGTAACAGTGAATGGCAGTTCATCATTTGTGATGTCATACGCAGAAGCGTAAACAATGAAAGCGCACCGATTAAAATAGCTTTTTTTTACTATTATAACTAACTTTTGTATAACTATTTAAAAAAAATGGTCAGATCCTATATTTTCAAGCATGCTCCTTTCAGAAAAAAATACTCTTAAAATTTCGGAAACGACCCCATTCTGAAGTTTTGGGGAGAATTTTCAAAATCGGTCTGTCACCAAAACTGACGAGCAAAATTTGTAAGATATAAATTAATATAAATTATGAGTTCAGCGTTATTTATCGCATCAAATTTTCTTTTTCATTTTCTATGGCAACAAATTCTATGAAAAACAAAAACAGATGATAATAACTATTAAAATTTAAACAAGAAGTGAAAAAAAAAAAAAAAAAAAAAAACCCCGTCATAATGCTTCCCCTATAAATAAAAAATTTCTTCACACCTTTCTCTTTAATAGAAGAAATCAAATTAGAAATACACCGTTAAGAACAATTAGCATGATCTACATAAAATTAAACTCATTGTTGACTTTTGTTTACAAAAGATTAGACTATAAATAAAGAATTTACTTAAATGATAAGATTGCTATAATATTGCTTAAAGATTGGAAATGAAAGGGGTCTTTTCGAATTAACTTAAACCTTTTTGCATCTGATTGATCCTAGATCAGTTTAGGATTTTACATATTTTCGAAATAATTGAGTAAATCGACATAGATGAACTGAAATATTGGCGGTGTACTATTACAAAGTCAAAGTGTTTTCTAATTGTACGATTTTTTAAAAATAATTTATGAGGTTTTAAGAAACAAAAAATCAAACTGGAACTATATCCATGCAGCAATCAAAAACTGAATTTCGAAACTGAAACGTAATGTATAGTCTTTTAAGTTAATTTTGATCAACTATTTCTCTCTCTTCAATTGCCTCACTCATCTTAAAATAGTTTTATTCCATCTGCTGGAGTAAAACTGAAGACCCCCTCCCCGGGAGTGTTGTATAGTTATCCAGAATTAAACAATAATAATAAAAAAAAATAATTTAAAATGGATTATTAAGCCAGTTTTAAGTTATCCTTCCATTTAGAGCCATGTTAAACCATATGAAAGCTGTGATTTAAAGTGAATTATTTAACAGTGCAGCTTTGAACTGTAAAAAATAAAAGATCTAAATGTTTTTAAAACAGCTCCAGTTTTATTTCATTGCATCACAAGACGTCTATTCTTCTCCATAAAATGTTATTATGTGGAACGAGAGATTTCCACAACTTTAAATCAACATTCAAGAGTCGCTTCAGCATTACTGGATTATATAATTAACAGTATCTTAAATACATATTGGAAACCCATTGAACACTAATACTAAGAGGGGAGCAAAATCAGCGGTCCGTTTTTTGCCCAAGTGAGTACGGCAAAATGTTTGCTCTTTTCGCGTTTAAACTCAAGTTTTATTCAGTAAAGTTTTCCTAATACATTTTACGAGTCCTTGATCAGGTCTCGTAAAATGTATTAGGAAAACACTTCAGTTAGGAGGAATCAGTTAGGATGTCAAAAGAAGTGGCATTTTCCTACTGAACAGGATGCTTTATTATGCGAAACGTTTTGCCATATTCGCTGGAAATTCAGACCACGAGCTTCAATGCAGAATAATGGAAAGTTATTTCTCCTCTTATTAGTATTGTAGTTCAATATGGAAACCTGATATTGGTATAATTTTGCCAGTAGAGGGCAGTGTTAGGCCTTCTACAATTTCTTTTGAAAGTCAAATACATATCTAAAAAGTGGGAAGTGATTCGATGTCATATGGTTCTAACTTCCGCAAAATGACTTATTCTATTGAAGGTAATTGAATAACTTGTAAATCACGAGCAAAATCGTATTTCGTTAGATCCCCCTTTTCTTTTCTATTACGGATGCTACAACCGATTTTGTTATCAGTACAGAGATGGGAACCTTAATTTCTTCTCTTCACTTCATATACTCCGATGCTGAAATATCTGCTTTTTTTTTCATTATTCCCCAATGTGTATGTATACACATTGGGGAATATAATAGAGGACAGTGTTAGGCCTTCTACAGTTCCTTTCAAAAGTCAAATATGTGTCTAAAAAGTGAGAAGTGATTCGATGTCATATGGTTCTAAGTTCCGCAAAATGGCTCAGTCTATTGTAGGTAATTGAATAACTTGTAAATCACGAGCAAAATCATATTTCGTTAGATCCAACTTTTCTTTTCTATTACGGATACTACCACCGAATTTATTATCAGTACAGAGATTGGAACCTTAATTTCTTCTCTTCACTTCATATACTCCGATGCTGAAATATCTGCTTTTTTTCATTATTCCCCAATGTGTGTATATACACAATAAGTATAAATTTTTTTCCCTACGTAATAACATTCGGAGAGTTTGCCAGTGGGCGATACGCTGTCCCTGGAAGCTGTCTTTCCTCAGTTCACCCTTCGAGAGGGACTGAATGGAATTAGCGGGGGTGTTCCAGAGGGGTGAGAGCCGGATGACGCATCGTCTGAGGCGAGGGACCATCGAAACTCAGAGGGCTCATCTATCTTTGCATTCTCTGATTCTCCCTCCCTTGAGTGCCCATTTGGAGTTCGGCAATTTGTATGGTGCCATTTTGAAAAAAAAAAAAAAAAAAGCTCGGAGAAAGGCTTGGTGGAAGAAAATTTCAATCTTTCAGAGGCTTTGATTCTTAATTATTGATTCGGTCAGTGGCTAGTAGAATAGGAATTAAGGGATGGAGAGTAACTCACTGCTAGAAACCTTGCTGCGAAAAAGGTGCAATGATAGTTTTTGCAGATCCTTTTCGAAATCTTACTTCCATTTAGCCTTACGAGTTATGGCAGCTGCGGCGAGAGATAAGTTTTTGTAGGAGAAGAGGCCAAGATAACGAATTATGAATTATTTTAATAGATTTAGCCATTTTCATTGAGCTATGACTTGTCGAAGTTCATCTTTACTAATAATAAAGCTCAAAGTCTCTCTCTCTGGAGGATGCCTGTAGGATGTCTGGATCTCTGTGACGCGCATAGCGCCTAGACCGTTCGGCCGATTTTCATGAAATTTGGCACAAAGTTAGTTTGTAGCATGGGGGTGTGCACCTCGAAGAGATTTTTCGAAAATTCGATGTGGTTCTTTTTCTATTCTAATTTTAAGAACAAAACTATCATAAGATGAACGAGTAAATTACGAAATTATCATGACGTGGAATGGGAGAGCGAATAAACATAGCCAATTGGCGAGAAATCCGCCATCCATTATTTGTAAATATACATGCGAACCGAATGACCTTTTAATTTTCAACTACGGACAAAGCCGTGTGGGTACCACTAGTTAAAAAATAAACAAGAATCATTTGCTCTAGGAAAATAATAAAATATTGTTATTTCTGTTCAAATTGAATATTTTTTGAAAAGTTTAATAGGGCTTCTCTAAATGGTTGAAGAACTTATCCCCTCATTCGGGAGGCTTAGTTATAATAATTATACTTAGTTTAATGGAATTATATCGTATATGTGTATGGAAAATTCACACCTGATTTATACTTATTGAAACCAAGCATTATGTGAGAAGAAGAAAATTTTCGTCACTTAAATTATTTATACTTTATACTACTGCCAATATTTTAACTCTGCGTAGTTCATCGCGTCAAAACAGTCAATCAAATCGATGAAACGTTCTAATGCTGAATAAAGACTATGTTTAACATTGACTGCGTTCAACAATGACGCGCTGTTTCTAGTTGAAACTTCGCCAACATTCTTGAAATAAATAAAAACAATTGTAATTTGCGTTCTAAGTACCTTAGAAATTTGAAACACATTTCCTCTCATGCAGAAAAATCCGGACTTTCTATCGATGTATAATATTAATATGCATGAGTATTCCCCCCCCCCACATATTAGGGAATTTATGTAAAGATTTTGCTTACTGTTGGAATAAACCAACTATTAGGTGATTATTAATTAATATGGTCATAGAATAATAGATTGTCACTAGATATGAGGTCGCATACCTCAGTTTTAAAGAATTAGAGCACAGGAAGTGGATGAAAATTAAATTAAAAAATTCGAAAGACGAAGCAGAGTAGGGGATACTTCGATCAATGGGATTTTGGAGCGATAGCCAAATTTTGAACAACAATCGCTTTATTTTGTCAATTTCAGTTAGGTCAAAATACGTTGGCTGTTAATCATTGACCTGAAAAAAAATTGTCAACAATAGGGAAAACTGACAAAAACCCCAGTTATCAGAATCTTCCCTTTCATAGACTAGGAAAAACCAAAATATCTTGCTACTTAACTTCGAATTGGTCTAAACTAGTGAATGGTAAATTGAAAATATTCACCAGCGGAAAAATGTAACATTATTTTTGAAATACAACTGAAGTATGCGAGTTTTGTCATGTTTTTTTTTTTTTTTTAATTTTTAAACTTCGAAGAGTTTTATATTATTATTTTATTACGTATATTTATTATTTTTATTATTATTGAGAGAGACTACTAATTCTGTCTGTGATAGTGATAAAGCTGGACTAAATTGGCGCTCTAGTATAAAAGAAAATCCCTATGACTCAGCAAAATCATTTAACTAAAGTTGAAATGAGTAATCCTTTTCAATTTGCAGACAAGTCAAAAGATTTCTTAAAAAGTATAGACTCGCTGTTCAACTAATTTATGCTAAATATAAGAGCTATTATATTTTCCATCGTATATCTCATTTTTAATCCAGCGCAAGATACTAATAGGCATTTCTTGTAGTTTAACAGAAGTGTTGAATGCAGGATTATGTATTGTATTCCATTTTAGGGAAGTCTAAACTTCCTAGTTGCTTTCAATTTCATCTACTTCATTCGAAATCTCTCTTTTCCCAAATATCCTCACTAACATAACAAAACTTTTCTAAAGGCCCAAATACTTACATTTTCAGCTTCTGTCAAAAACTATCGGCAATGCTCTATGTAATACCTGTCCTATCTTTCAATTGCTGAAAATTGAATTTGAAAGATTTTAATCATTCTATATAGTCTTTTGCTTTAAAGCTATTTTATTACGGAGTTCACTGTACATTTCACGATTTTGCAGAACCAATCCAGCTCCTAGTTTCCCAAGTGTATTGGGCAATTTCTAGAGTACGGGATTTGTTTAATCCGAGCAATTAAATGGTTTGTTTGATTTTTCAAAAAGGTGCTTTAACATTTCTCCAAAGCCTTGAATTGTAGATCGAATTAGAGACGTGGATATTGGAGTTAAGTACCGTATCAAATTTAAACTCTTGCTCTTTTGTAAATAATCCCCTTGTATGGCGACAGCTTATTTAAAATCCATGAATCCGCTGAATTCTGCTTTTTAATTTCGAAGAAAAAAAGTTACTCTTGTCAGAGATAAATATTCCTCAATAATAAATGATTAAATAAAATAATAAATAAATAAAAATGGAAAAATAAATAGATAAGTAAAACAAAAGAAAATAAGCAAATAAATGCAAACAAAAAAAAAGAGAAAATAAAGTGAATAAAAACTATAAATTAATTGAAAAAAAAATATGGAAAGAAAGATGCTTTAAACGATGGGTTAAATTCAATGTAATCCAAGTTTAACTAATTTACTGAACTTCAATTCTATCGTCGAAAACTCAATATTATTAACAATAAACTGAAAACTGGAAACTTTGGCCTGTTTACATTTCATTATCTTACCTTCATGGGAACTATTATTTAACGAAATGCCCGTGTCAGAGACAAATAATTTCTCAAATTTAAATAAATGAAATAATGAATAAAAATGAAAAAAATAAATAAATATAAATGAAGAAATAAATAAAAATAAATAAATAAAAAATAGGCAATCATGGGACTGTCTACAGAAGTGAAAACTTAAAACTACAAAATAAATTTCGTATGTTTGTGCGCGCGCACATGTGTGTGTGGTGGGGGTTTAATTTTCATTTAAAATAATTTTTAGTTTCAAAAATTAAAATTTTATAATTTGAAATTTAAAATATTAAATACAGTATAAATAGTTTTACGTTTATCAGCAATCCGAGCATCTCTACATAGTATCTCTACATAGTATAAAATGAAGTCTCTAAAAAGCGTCTGTTTGTGTGAGCGCGCAAAACTCCAGAACTACCCGGCCGATTTCGCTGAACTTTTCACAGTATCTTTCTTTTAGCACCGGAAAGGTTTGCAGACCGGTTCGAAAAGAATTCGATGCGTAGTTCTTTTTTTATTCCAATTTAGGTCCAATTTTCACAAATTCTCGAATATGGGGGTGGAAAATTACTCGCACATATATTAACATTACATATCATTAGAAAGGGTAGAATTTTCCGCATTCTACGAAATTCGTTCCAATGCTCTAGTTATTACGGCGGGAGTTATTTGCGTTTTTAGCTCGATTTTTTTTAGGCTTAGCTGAAATTTAGGCACAACTTTCTTCATTAAATAAATCAATAAAAAGTGAAGGAATTATTTTACAGTTTTCTTTTTGACACCATTGGAAAAAGCGATATTTTTTACTCCATATCTAGCTCGACCTTTGGTCGAAAAAATAAGTTTCTAACTCCAAAGGAAAAAAAGTTATAAGATTTTTTAAATCAGTTCGAAAAATTCCATTTTCATTCAAATTGTTAACCACTTAATTTTTGCGTTTCCATGGTTACGCTTTTTGAATCCATTGTGTCTTTCACACTTAAATTTCTTAAACTTTTTTTATTTTATGTTTCCATGGCTATGCTTTTTAAATCCATCTTTTACATTTTAATTTCTGAAAAATATTTTAATACTGTCATCGTTATTTCGAAAGGAAATTTTGCATGATACTTTTTTTTTTCTTTTATTTAAGCCTTATTGTTGAGCATAAGTCACTTGACACAATTTTTATTTTCATGGTAGACCGGGCAAAGCCGGGCAAAACAGCTAGTTAATTACAGCAGACCCTCGTTTCACGCGGGTTTATTTTATGCGGTTTCGATGATACGCGATTTAAGATTTGACACCTTTATTTTATTTTACGCTGATGAGTTTCGGTTTTACGTGGATGCAGCAATGCAAACACAACACATTTCCCCCTCTTTCAAAATCCTAACTCCTAAAGATTGCAGATTACACGTAATAAACTGCATTTTGGCGTGCTAATAACCGAACTTGGACCCCTGGAGACATTTTATGCGATTTGTTCCCAAGCTCTTTCCAAAAGTTAAATTATTAAACTCATACAGTTCAAAATTCACTGGAAGAAGAGCTTTCAGGAGTGACAAGGGAGGCCAAAACCAAGTCGGAGGATACCGACTTCGGTGACACACAACCAAAAACGTTCACATTGAAAATTTTGAGCCATTCCTAGACAATATAAATGATTTTTCTGATTTGTTAGTGAAGGAAGATTCTATCATGGAAATGACGCAAGTGATCATGGATGCGTTAATGCTCTGCAAAGAATTAGAGAAAAATTCTTAATGACTGCCAAGAGACTGTCATAACCAGTTCTTCTTTATAAAAGAACACGAAATTAGTTTATGTTCTCTTTAGGCATGTTGTGCATAAAAATCGATATAGGTACACATTAAACTTATTATACAAAGTCATCTCTAGAATGAAGTTTTTTTTTATCTACGGAACCTAACCCCTATTTTAACACTACTATTAGGTCTCAATTTTCGCGGTTTTGATTTACGCGGCATTTCCGTGGAACGTAACCCCCGCGTAAAACGAGGGTCTACTGTATATACATTTTGGTGTGTTCAATTTCAGTTCGTTTATAAAGTAAATATTGATGCAAATATAGGAAAAATTTGAAAGTGAATTCTTAGTTTATGTTATTCAGTTATCCATGCATAAAAATAATAAACGATACACATACTGAACTTTCCTTTTAATCAATTTACTGCAATACCCCTCTTTAGCCGACATTAAAGAGCCGGCATGCCGCAAGATTGATACACATGCCGGGAAATTCGAATTTTGAGGCATGCTAGATAATTTGGGGTTCATTTTGAAAAAAAATGTAAAAAAAAAAAAAGTGAGCTGGATTGTTTCTTTTATTCAAATTGAAAACAAAAAATTGTAGGTAGTCAACTGATTTTGATAACAACTAGTTATCATAACAAAACGTAAACTGTGTTTGGAATTGGATTGAGTTTCAATATTTTACAGACTCTAAGCACATTTTTTTGCGTGGAAAGTATTGGAATGAGCATTATTATCAACTATATGACTATAGGACAAATGCTTCTATTCCAGTTTAGTTCGACTGAAACAATTCAAGTTTGAAAGGATTTTAAAAGCAACATAAATTCCAGAAGGCATTCATGCTACGTTTCCATGTGAAAAGATGTTACGTCAGCAGTCTTGGAACTAGATCTTACCAAGTACATCTCGCCCTGTTGTATTTTCGATTTCTCAGGCTTGTCTCTGGGGAAAATACTTCTTTAGATTCTCCTTTGAAATTGGCACTTTGCAAGAACTATATCCTTTTGTCTCTATTGAACTTTCGCGGAAATATATTCTATACATGTATTTTTTTTATCTGTCCCAATAACAAGGGGAGAATTATCGTAATGTGGAACGTGCCAAGTTAGCCAAAAAAAAAATTCCATAGCTGAAATTGCTGTTGCCATTTTTTGTCCCTCTTACTTTAATTTTAGGTTTTAACCGAACTTTTTTTAAAAAGTCGATCTCTTTATTTGGTGAATTATTTTACCCTTTGGTGTCTTAATTTAGTTATTTAGTGGAACATTTATTCTTGTTTAATGACTTGTTTAATTCAAAAATCAAGCAGTTAATTTTAAATTTCAGCAGCCTCGTTTTTGGCAGCGTTTGACAAATTCGATTTGTTTTGACAAATTTGGCGAAAAAATATGAAAACGCGTCAAGTATTCAACGTTATCATAGTTCTTCCCTCGTAATAAATCACCTTTAAGCACCTGGTATCAACAAATGTTCATTTTTGTCAGTGATTCTTTCAGTTATTTTCAGATTAAAGTGTAGAAAAGGGGTAGATTAGCGCTTAGCAATTTTATTACTTTCTAACTTGATGAAAACAGAAAAAAAATATATTAATTTGAATTTTTGGCATCTTGAATTCAAATTATGTTTTTTGCAATCACGAGCGTGTGTATGAATGCGCGTGTGTGTTTGTGTAGGCGCATGTGTGTGGGTGCATGTGTGTGTGTATGTATGTATGCATGCATGTGTGTGCGTGTTGTGTATGCAGTGCTGTGTGTGTACGTGTGTGTGTGTAGGCATTCGTGTGTGTGTGCGTGTGTATGTAGGTATATGTGTTTGTGTCTGTGTGCAGGCATGAGTGTGTGTGTAGGACATGGATGCAACCTGGAGACGGTTTTCGTCGCTAGAGGAGCAGCATCGTAAGGCCGGTCGACGGTGGTGCTGCAGAGGGTGCTGGCGGGAAAATAAAATGATAGTACATCAAAACAGTCAAGTGAGAACAATAAGCAATCGTGATTGCTCAAAAAAAAAAAAAAAAAAAAATGTTCACGTTGCGCTCATGTTTTCTTATGCTTTAATTTTGCATTTTTTAAAATGGAACTTTAAATGTCATTTAACGATTTGATACAACTTTTTATTTTGAGAATGTTTTTTACATTTTAATGTTTTTTGATAATTTAATTTAGTCGGAGGAGTATTTTATATTTTAATTTTATTACGGGAATTTTAATGCTATTTAATAAAATATTTTATTTATTTGAATGATTATTTTTATTTAATGACTAGAAAGTCGCCCGTCAAGGTATGAAGGGTGAAAATTGTTTCTACATTTGAACGAAGCCATTGCCTGTTTAGTGGTTTGAAATCGGAACCCTAACTCCAGTGGATTCACCCTAAACTCCAGAAGGTAGCATTCATTGTTGACCGTTTTTTCGTTTCTTCATTCCCCTGAAATGACAATCTCACCAGTGAAGCTGTTAAGTTACTGGATCGAGTTCAGCCTTGTCACAATACTGATTGTCCCAGCATGTTAAACATTACCAAATCATATTATCGCGCAGTGGCGCGAGTTTCATTGTTGAAGCACGCGGGTTACTCGATCATTGACTATTATTTATACGATGATATTTAAAGGTTTTATTTATTTATTTGGATTAAAATTTTATTCAAAAAAGGATTTTTTAAATATTGTTGAATGACATGTTTATTTAACAGCAACTGAAAGGGGCAAAATAATATGTGACATCTCGATATAGAAATATTACAATTTTCAATTTTCTCGAGTGGCAACAAATTCCTTACGGAAAAAACCAGTTTCTTTTCCCAAAATGTCCGGGTTTTTTTTCGACCGTTCCCACCCCTAATCATCCGATAGTACTGAAGTTACTGTTTGGAAGCTTCTTGAATTAGTGAAGTGGTTGAAATCTCTCATCTTGTATTGTAATGAAGTATGCAATGTGAAAAATTACAGAAATCGTGTGATGTTATTAAATAAAAATCAGGAGTGTTTAAGCATTCAGAAAATTTAGTATTCTGGTTTGATGTTGAGCTTCTTTAATGAAACTAACTACTTTTACATCACATTTCTGACACGTTCAAAGTGATCATAAGTAACAAGATCATTTTGACCAAGTTGATAATTAATTTTAAATGTTTTCGTTTTCAATTTTAATTCTTTACTTTGGATATACTATACTTCACTATACACTAATGCACTATAATAACATAACACACTACATAACGAATAAATACCTTTGTGCTGAAAATTAAAATAATCAATTATCCAACGTATTGAAGCACAAAACATGCAAATTATTGCAGACACGTGCTTCGGTGTTACAAGGAACACCTTTTTCAATGCATCCAGAAGTGTGAGCTTCTGGATGAAAAGTTATCCGAGAAAAGCTTTGGCTTTTCTCGGAAGACTTTTCATCCGGAACTTGACTTTTACAAGGAACTGTTACAAGGAACACCTTTCCTTGTAACAGTTCCCTGTAACTTTTACTGTTACAAGGAACATCTTTTTCAATGCAAAGAAGTGTGAGCTTCTGGATGAAAAGTCATCTGAGAAAAGCCAAAGCTTTTCTCGGATGATTTTTCATCTGGAACTTGACTTTCATTCAGAAGCTCACAGCATTGAAAAAGGTGTTCCTTGTAGCTCCGAAACACGTGTCTTCAATAATTTGCATGTTTTGTGCTTCAATACGTTGGATAATTGATTATTCTAATAATACACTATACTTCAGGAGTTTCTGTGCATAATAGTAATAACTGACTTTTTGCATTAAAAATCGATTTACAAAATAAGTGACTATTACTCGAGTATACGCGTAACTGATTTTATTAGGGGTGGGTGTTGGAGGAGGGGAAAGAAAAAAACTTGCCTCTTTAGTGCACACAGCAAAGCCAAAACAAAAACATCAACCCTACATTGTTTGCCAACACGTAGATTAAGCTATATTTCTTCTGCAACCTCGGGTATTACTCCCAAATAAGGTTTTCCAATTCCCACAATTTCCGATGCACGGGGTCATCACCACCGATTGCGCATTCTGAAACATGTTGCACCGATTTTCGCAGAATGAAAAGCGCAAGTAATAGCACTTCAATTGCTTTTCCAATTACCTTTTCCATCAGCGCTGCATCTCCAATGTGAAAAAAAAGATCAATACTTGCAGTAAAATGACAGCTACGAATGTTTATTTTGTTTTTCGACTTCTGTAGCAGAACAATGTGGGTCGACCTCTCGCCGAAGATGTTGCTTCGGATGGAAGAGCAACTTAAACGCTCATTATGCGTTGTGTGTGGTTTCGTCATTGGCGACTTTTTTTTAAAACTCCTTAATGTAGAAGCCAAATAAATAAATCTATATAAATAAAACAGAGATTACGTGTGTGTCGGTCATCCCCTGACTAGGGCTCGACCGATGGCATTTTTTGGCCGATGGGCCGATGCCGATTGTTGGCCGATTGTTCAAAGGTGGCCGATGGCCGATGGCCGATTGTTTTCCTCCGAATGGCCGATGGCCGATGCTGTTGGCCGATGGCAAAAAAAAAAAAAAAAAAATCTAACAGAAAAAATTGATAAGATTGTCAGGGATTTAAAGGATCATTGATTCATTTCACTTTACTTCCTTTCAACGAATAAGGAATTGTAATCCCCCCCCCCCAAATCAGATTTCGACCTAAATTTTTATTTCACGATCATCCAATTTAAACTTCACAAGTTTTTTCGGCGCACATGTACATGCATATGTACCTAAGAACACATAGATGACCGAAATATCCATTTTGAACGTCTCCTTAGTAAATTATCGCAAATTCTCTTGTGATGTCTTCATGCGCATCAACTTACGTCACTCAAAAACGTTATGAAATAGTAACTTGAAAACTCATACGTACGTAGTATGATCTAAAAGTTTGAGGACAAGTTGTAGAAAAATTTACCGTGAATAGTTCACATTACCGAAGTGCATCTATCTACAAAATAGTCATCGTGAACGACTATGCACTTCTGCCAACGTTCGTATAGCTTTTAGAAGGACTCCTGGAAGACATTTATTGCAACCTCCTGTAAGGCCTCTTGCGCTGCTGCTTTAATTTCATCGTGAAGAAGAAGGCGACTTTCATGTTGAGGATGCACGGTTCGATTGGTCAATACTCTGATAAGACAAACAAATAACATAACGTTTCGTCGGACAGCTCCGTGTGACTTTTACCTGTTCCCAGCAAAAAAAAAAAAAAAAAAAACATTTGCATGAACGCCGCTTTCTTCCGTCAGGAGAAGATAAAGCTGCATAACAGAAGTTAGCGAAAAAATGGCTTCCAGGAATGTTTCCAAAAGTTATACGAACACTGGCAGAAGTACATAGTCCCTCAAGATGACCTTTTGAAGGTGGATGTGCTTCGGTAATGTGAACTATTCTGGGTAAGGTTTTATACAGCTTGTCCCCCGAACTTTTGGATCGTACTACGTACAATATGTATAGGGTGTAGTTATCCTTCTCCTTTTTTGACTGCTGTATGATGGAAGACAAAGAACAACAACCAAAAAAAAAAAAAAAAAGGAAGAAAAACAAAGAGACTGTTTAATAGACAATTGATTTTTTTAAACTGAACATATAACTAAGATTTCAGTAATATTGTAATAATGTATGGATTTAGGTAAACTAAACATAGTTAAAAAATATTAAATTATGTTGTTTAATCATTCAAAAAAAATATAATTAAAAATAAAACTATGAAACCGTCAACAAATTACGCAATTAAAGTGGAAAGATTGCACGTAGACATTTTTTAGTCATGAAATTAAATGATAAAGGTATGAGATAAATTACAATATTAAATCATAATAGGAATATTTTTGTACTTATTTAACATTTATGAATAGAAAAATTTGCATTTTTCATAAAAGCTATAACAGTAATATAATTTTTTCTAAAAACAGAAATAGCCATGAAAAGAGTGAGGTTCTTAAAACGCAGCTACAATAAACAAACTCAATATTTACACCACCAAGTTAATATCTGAATACATATACTACTTAATCTGATGTTTGCACACGTAATATTGAACAATTGGATTGTTTAATCTTTTATGAATCACTACAAACAAGTTCAAATTAAGTTTTTCAATTAAACAATAATTTTCTGAAATTTAAAAAATTGCATATTAGAAAATCCTTGAAACTTTTCTATAACATATTATTTAACATATGATGAAAACGAAAATAACTTATTCATTGATTTTAAATAAATACAGTGACTGCCAAAAGTCTTCGTACACCTACGACTTTCAACGAAATAGGCCCCAATCCATTGGTTAGAATTAATATTTCGGAATAGGTATTTAATTATAAGATCTATGATCCATTTTTAACAAAACTACATGAAAAGTTTTTAAAAAATATTAAAACTTAATTTTTTAAAAATCAAAAACCAAAAAGTGCCGGAAATTTTATCTCACAAAAGTCTTCGTACACTTTATAAAATGTCTATATATTATTGAATAATCTAACTTTTGATTAAGTTATTAATTAGTAGAATATCATACAGTATTCATAACACCTATTGAACATCTGGGAATAGATTTCTTTCCTTTTCTTCCTTTTTTTTGCGTAATTTCTGAGTAAGTGTTCTACTACACTTCGAGTTGAACTGTTTCAAGCTCTATTTTCGTTTTAAAGCCCTATTTTCGTAATCTAGCCTCCAGATATCTCTAAATACGTTACATTAAGTTAAAATCTAGAGATTGAGGGGGTATTTTCTAAACTTCAGGACAATTTTCAAGGCACTAGACGCAAACGTTGAAAACCGTGTGCTTCTTATCGTTATCTTGATAAAAAACAAAGTTGTTTCCAATAACCAAATTTTGGCTAAGAGTTCAAAATTGGTTTTTAAAATATTTAAAGGAACAGCATGATTCATTATTTCATCAAAAAATTACAAACTACCAAGTCCTGATGCTGATATGCACCCTCACTTTAGAACACCTCCACCATCCTGATTAACTAATCCAAATAAGTTCTTAAGATTAAGTTCCTAATTTTTTCTTCTACTTACAGCTATACAAAAATT
Organism: Uloborus diversus; assembly: GCF_026930045.1. Classification (NCBI taxonomy): domain Eukaryota; kingdom Metazoa; phylum Arthropoda; class Arachnida; order Araneae; family Uloboridae; genus Uloborus; species Uloborus diversus. Next base: position 133,633,577 of record NC_072738.1, on the reverse strand, counting down.
TAACCAAAAATGTTGAATTAATTTTTATCTGTGAGTAAGACGTGTTTCTAAAACGTTTTTAGCTTATTTATAATTGATTTTGCGACGAAAAGCGAAAGCTTTCTGTTTTTCGCACGACCAAGAAAATTTCTGCGGGAAGTGGTCCCATTCAATTTAGCTAATCAGAGAACTTGGCGAACAATTTTAGGTAAAAATTAAATGTTATATGTTTTATTTAACTCTGCAGAAGCCTTTACAGCACTCAAATGTGTATTTTTCATAAATTTTTTAACTTTAAATCTCCGATCACGTTTTGTCAACTTTGCCGGTTGACCTTTTCTTGCCTTGTTTTCGGTCTGCTTCCTTTCTTTAAAGCATTTTATCAAGCACTTTACTATACAAACAAATAAATTAACTAATTTAGAGACATTTCAAACCAATTTACCACTACTGTGGGAAAAAAATCAATTTTTGAATGGTGTTTGCGGTTTTTTACGAATACCAGCCATTTTACACTAATAAGCACAATATTAAGAAATAAGTAAACAAAAAATTAAAGCCAAATGACTCATATAAGGATCAACACAATGCAAAAATATTAATAAAACGGCATATGATAATTTTAATCATGAATTTATTCGAAAATATTTGAGTGTACGATGACTTTTGTGGCGTGTTATTTCTCTGTCTCTTCGTTTTCTGATCCATTTCAAAAAGAAGATCCGTCAATATTTTGAAAAAACCAATGGGTTGTATTTAGAATAACATAGGAATGATGTGAAAAAATATTGGACTTCATATTCGAATTCAGTTTCGAGTTATTTTGGTTTTACTAAAAAATTTCAAAGTGTACGAACACTTTTGGGAGCCACTGTACATAAAAATAGTTACTTACAACAGAAAAAAAAAATCAATCGCTATTAATGATGCAAAAAATATGACGCATTACAAAATATAGGTGAAACAAGTATAAGAAAAACGTAAAATGACATTTTTTGACCAAACTAAAGAATCGCTAAATATTTAAGAAATGCTTGAAATGACGAGGGTGGGATAGGGGGGTCACCCTCTGATTTTGGAGTAACTCACAACGTTAAACTTCGGCCCCAACTTCGGCTTAATTTTTTTTAGTACAGAACAGCTACCACCAACGCCTCGGAAGAGTTTCTGAATCTACTTCAGCACTTCCGAAGAAAAAAATTCAAAACTCCCTTTGTTTTCCGAATTATGACACCATTCAAAACGTCTTTAATCAATTTCTTACATTAATGCTCTAAATTCTTCCTAAACAATAGACAAAGCTTGAAAAAAAAAATCTCTAATTTTATGAATGGTGTTAGTTTTAAACAACTCAGAAGTACAACTAGAGTTTAATTTCAGAAATTGAGGGAGTGGGAGGAGGGGCACGCAAGTGTTCTCGGAAATACAAAAAATAGTCGCAAAAAATAGAGTTCAAAATAATCATAAACATTCAGCAGAAAAACCCTTTTAAAATTTGCACCCGAGTTTGTTTTGACGTGCAGTGGCGGACTTAAAATAAAGCATAAGTTGCAATTGCGCGAGAGGCCCCATAACCATAGGGGCACCGCAGGAGTTACAAATAAATGCTTATGGTAAATGTTTACAACTTCTGTGATAGAGAAATAGGGCCCCAAAATGTATTTCGATGGGCCCCAAACTTGTAGCTCCGCCGAAGCGATACAGAAAAGACTGCATTACTGTGGTTCATATTACAAATATCGAAATATTAAAAATTATCGTCGTTTCAACGGGAATCTAACAAAATGAAACAAAACCGGTTTCGCCATCTCATATTTGTTTCCATGGTCTCCATTTCTGCAATACATCACCAAATGATCGTTAGTCTGAGACGCTATGTTAGTTTTGCATTGAAATAAGTAATTAATAGCCACAAAAAATCAGTTAATAGGCTTTTTAGAACACCCGATCGAAAACAAAAAAGGGAAATGCACAACTGGAGCGGCGAACAACATGCGAAAACTTAGCCTTCTACAGCTTACTATTTTTGAGTTATGACTTATGAGAAATACATACGTACACCCAGCCGCAAGAAACAACGCAATAATTAACATGTTTGGTACCTGAATGCAGTGTTAAAATCTCTTTCAGGGGTGACTAAAATAGAAATTCATACTGAAATTTAAGTAAACAATTTTGTATGAAAACAATAACTCCTTTTACTTTGTATTAAAAAGTAAAACAACAAAGGTCCTTTTTCTTCAAATACATCGGCCAATTCCATCGGCTTTTCGATGTTTTTAAGGCCGATGGGCCGATGTTTCCTGCAAGTTAGCATCGGCCGCCGATGCCGATGGCTAAATTGTTGAACCATCGGCGCCGATGCATCGGTCGAGTCCTACCCCTGACCAGGTGATAAGGTTTAGGAGTTCTAAATTTTGGTTTCAGCAGGGATTAATTTCTAAAAAAAGAAGTGCAGGAGCTATATCCTACCGCGGGAAGGTAACGCACAGTATCTGCAGAAATAAGCTTTTGAGATATTTGGGGGGGGGGGGGGGGGGGGAACGCTTTTTGAATTCTATACTAACGATAGGGAAACGTTATTATTTGACAATTTTTTTGTCCTTTATTTTTTTCGGAAAATATAAGCAAACTTGTACAATAAAGCAAATCGATGACAAAAATGAAAAAATAAAAATAATTGTAGTCATTGCGCTTTACCTACTCCCGGCAGTATAGTCCCCATGCATTTTTGTACACGAATAGCATGAATTTTGCCTAAAATGCAAACATTCTCGTAAAATTTAAAAGAAATTTGCCGGATATAATTGATATACATTTTACATTTTGATTTGTTTTTAATTCTAGGTACCAAAATAAAATTTCAGTAATACTATTACTATTTTACTATCAAGTAATAATTTCAAAACCTTCGTTGACAATATTTTTTTATGTAAAAAAATCTAAATTATTTTTTCGAATCGTGTCAACTTGAACCAACGAAAGTCAAGTTGCTGCACAAATGAATAAACTGCTATTCTGACTTAATAAGCAATGAAAAGAAATTTTGAAGAGTTTTTAAAAGAAGAACCTCACGAAAGTGTCGAAATATTATTCCGAGTAAGATGATAAACGTAAATTTGATTTAAGCTACTACAAGCAGAAGTAGTGATAGCTTCTCCGAAATACGGCCTTTCAATTATTTCAAGGGGAATTAGATTCATATGAGTTATTTTGTTCATTTCTAATCCTTTTTGGAAAAAGAAAAAACACTTTAAAACTTCAGAGTTAAGTTATTACATGCATCAATCTTGACCTAAACAAAAATATTACATCAACTCAAAAATGGTGAAAATTCAGCTGCAAATATAAGATCTTTCTTAAAATCATGCATTTTAGTCAAGGAAACACAGTAATATCTTACTTAAAATACACCGCCAGCTCAGTTATTCCATCCGAGGACTCAAAAATTGATGTCTTTAAGTTGAACCGCACCATTGCTGCGGTCACTCATCTGGTGTGCTAATTCTGCATTAGCTACCAGTTTCTTTTTTTTTTTTTTTTTTTTGGCTCTCTTGGCTCCCTTAAGAGGTTCTTCACCTCCAGCTCAGGTAAGTCCTATTCCGGGCTGATGAGTGCTAAAAAGCAACGAACTGCAATCCTCGGATGGAATAACTGAGCTGGCGATGTATTTTAAGTATTTCTGCCATAGCTCTGGCTCAGAGTGGTAACTTACTACAAAACAGTAGTATCTTGCTTAATATGATATAATTTTATAACTATCCTCTACGACAGTTGCAAGCAAACCATAAAAATTTACCTTGGGGACATAACAAACTATTTCTCTGACTCTGAAAAAAAAAAATAATAGATTCTCCAGTCAAGTTAGCCGAGTCTGTATTTTTCCTCATAAAACTCGCAGTTCTGGACACATACGCACTCGAGAATTATTACTGGGCGAGTAGACACTCGAGCCGTTCTATCAACCTAACCCTGTATCAACTGGACCCGGTCTTTCCTTCTACCGACTTCATTGTAAATTATGTCCTTGGTTCTGCTTGACCCCAAGTGATAAGTTTTGCGTTGAAAGCTATGCGTTAGACTTTTTTTTTTTTTTTTTTGAGATAACTTGATAGTTAACATTGCATTTATTTCATACAGTAAACTCTCGATAATCCGCGGGGTGGATTATCTGCGAGTCAATCAACAATTAGCAACATGTATTTTCGCAGTAAAATGCAAATACCAATGGCTGTTTTTGTTGAAAAATTGAAATTTTAAACTTAGTTGTTTTTGTTTTATTTATTTATTTATTGTGCTTTCTTCATCGTACATGCACTTGCTCTTCATTGATGTTAAGTTCTGTTGTGCAAAAACACAAAGCATTTTTACTGTACTGTATATATTTTCACTGTTTGAAGAAAGTATTGTGTATCAATAAGCAAATACAGTTAAGTTTTTGAGGAAGAACAATGTGGTCGTTTCCAAAGTTTTAAAAACATTTTTTCTGAAAGAGCATGCTTAAAAACATAGAATCTGACCATTTTTTAAATAATTTGCTTAAGTTTAGTATTTTTAAAAAATTACTTAAATCGGCGCGCTTTCAATGTTTATGCTTCTGTCCGATGACATCACAAATGATGAAATGCCATTCTGTGTTGCCATTTACAGAGCAAAATATTTAATTCGCATCTTTACTCACGTGTATTGGCAACAATAGGGTTGGCAGCAAGCGTAGAGCGTAATTTTAATTCGCTTCTTGATTATCATAACGTGGAATCGCGTAAAAAGATTCACCAACGTACATCATTTGTGACGTCATCAAGACCACGCCTTGTTTCAAAAATCGGACATTTTTAAAAATTAATTAAAACATAACTGTTGAGAAAATAAAAGTATTTTCTGGGTCCTTTTTTTTTTTTGCTTAGTCTATCAATTTCAGTGACAAAAAGTACTACTTTTGACTAAAAGAAACAACCCCATTTTTCACCTTATTTGTCCCTCATTTTAGCCTTTTTGCGGTTTATCCGCAATTTTTATTATTCGCTGCACTTGTGCCACCCAATGCCGCGGATAATCGAGAGTTTACTGTACTACTAAACATTGAAGTATAAGATGAACTCACTGTTTCAAATTCTCAAGTCAATAAATCAGCAACAAATGCTTTCTTAGGGTACAAAATTTCTCCGGTTTTAATATTCTTAAGCAACTTTGCTGATGCGTCAATATTCTGAAAATCATGCGCTAACCTTTCTTTATTATTAAAAGAGTATTTTCTGCACGTATGACTATATTTTCCTCCAGAAGCTATCCTCAAATATTATTCCGTTGTTCAGTGCTGGCCAAATTATTAGACTAAAGAGTTTTTTTTTATGTTTTATGTTCACTATTTGTACTAAAATACTATTTATTTTACTGTTAAAGTACAGTAAATACTGTACATTAATTATTACGTTATTTTAGCATAATTTAATGTTTGCAGGTGGCAGCACTGTCTGCTTTGTTTATGTTCTTTGTTTATCTACCTACCAGGAACGTAACCTCAATCAGCTTAAACAGTTCACTAGTTCTTTTTATTAGTGTGTTCTGTTATATTTAAAGTTCGTTTTAGGTAATTAGTGAGTATGCGTATGTGAGTATATATAATAGTGAGTATAAACAATTTTTTACCTCCTTTTTTAAAAAGTTAAGAAATGGTGTAAACCTTGTGAAAAGTATGCCAAAAAAAAACTTAAAATGCTCATCAAGAACAAAGGAATGCATACTAAAAATTATTTCACTGTTCGTTAATGTGTCTATAGTTATGTGAGCAATAAAGAATTTGCTTTTAACACAGTCTTAGTCTAATAATTTGGCCAGCACTGTACATTTTCATGTTTCAAATGATTCGTATCCTAGTCAAGTGTATTTTTAAAAAAAATTGAAAGCAATTACTAACCTTTGTGTTTTTATAAAAGCATAAAATTATATTTATATTTAAAATTAAACCTTTTTATGTGAGCAACCAAGATTGCTTATTGGTTTTATTTTGCTATGGCTTGGCTTGAGTTTAATTCTCTTTGTGTAGCGTCATCCATTACTTTATGTGGTGGGTTGCCTTAAATGAGGTAAAGCGATCTCGTGTCGTGGATGTACAACTTGGACCCTTTTATACGCCTTGAATGTGTGCTACGGCCACACCACATTAGTTGTAAACGCCCAGATATGGTAATAATGTAGGATTTTTTTTCAAAATCATATCTAATTTACGAATCGCATATGCTAATTGCTAAATATACTTATATTAACCCGTTGAATATGTTTATCCTTTCAATTTTGTCCACTTAAAAAAAAATAATATTATTTTTTTATTTTTTTTTTATCATTACAATTTTTTAACAGTATTTTTTTTCAATGTTGCATTTTCGCACCTTTCTTTCTGAATTAGTAATTCATTTTTTTGATGATTGTGTAGTGTATTATAGCATAACTCTTAAAATAATAGTTCTTGTTTTTCTTGTATGATATTTAACACAATTAAAAACGTGAAAAGATAAACTGTAATGTATGCCAAATAATAGCTGTTAGAATTATGGAGGGAGAGCATAAACATTCGCAAGGAAAATAAAAATTAAACATATAAAACAATGTTTCAAAATCTGGCAGAAATCTTGACAATAAACTCTCCATTTTCTTTTAAAACTGTTGTAAAAAACTTCGAATTTTATAGATTCTTGTAATTAATTAATGGAAACGATAATACAGAATTTTTTATAAGATCATTTTCTACCGTTTTGCCAAGACAGAGAGTACATCGCCAACTGGTAGCCCTTATTTGGAAAATAAATTCTCCAGTGTTCTGGGTGAAAACATATTTCAGGGTTACGATCGTCATTATCGGAAGCGTGGGAATTTCTCTCGAATTCTTTATTCAGACTATAAATTCATTTAACTCGAGGGCAACTCGTACGATACAAAAAGAAAAGAAAAAAACATTTTCCATAAAACTCAGAAAGCACCGACAAAGATTCAAACTGTCAAAGCAATTTATGTGCCCATTATGAGAGATTTATTCCTTTTTTTTTAGAACAATATAAGTGTATTCAATAACGTGCAATTCATAGATTTTAAAGTTATTTTGTTGCACCTTAACAAACTTAAATTAATTGTTGGATGATAACAGTTCCTTAGAAGCAGGCAATTTGTTTACTGGTATTCTACGCTCTTTTAAGTGTTGCAACACTTTATGATAATGCCAGTGGCTCCTAGCATTTTTTTTTTTTTTTGAGCAATCACGATTGCTTATTGCTTTTATTTGACTGTTTTTGTCGTGCTATCATTTTATTTTCCCACCAGCATCCTCTGCAGCATCACCGCTTCTCACGATGCTGCTCCTCTAGCGAAAGTCGTCTCCAGGTTGCATCAATATCCTACGCTTACACGCATACATACACACACGTACACACACATACACACACACACAAACACACACACATACAAACACATACACACACAAACACATACACACACTCAAACACACACACACACAAATACAAACACCTACACACAACTACCCACACACTCAAACACATACACACGCTTACATACAGACGCCTACACATATACACGCTTACATACAGACGCCTACACATACACACACCTACACACAACTACCCACACACTCATACCTGCACACAGATACAAACACATATGCCCACACAAATATACACTCATACACACAACTACCCACACACTCATACATGCACACAGACACAAACACACATGCCTACATGCACATACACATACCCCCTACACCAGGGGCGCCGACTTGCAAAAATCATTGGGGGGGCTGGCCCAGTCATCACCGGGGGTTTAGGGGGTTATGTAATCCCATGGAGGTTCCCTTCCCCCAAATAAAGGTCGATTGTTGTGCCTTGAAAATGCCAATTTACATATTTTCTGATGTGTATAATTTAAAAAACAAACAGTATGTGGCATGAAGTTTTCAAAGTAAAACAATCCAAAAATTGGTATACAAATTTTTCTGGTTCAACTAGATCATGTCACTTGTCTTAGTAAGAGACATTTTTTTGTTCTATTTTATGGGGAGTCATGCAATGCCGTAGCTAGGCATGGAAAAGGTAGGGCGCTTGACTTGCATTGAAGGGCACTGCCAGAGACGCCGACTTAAAAAATATCGGGGGAAAGGGGGCATGCCGCAGGACATTTTCTAAATTTGAGATAAAAAATAGTGAATTTTAAAGTTTTTTTAAAATCATATAATCAACATTAGAACCTCGAAAACTCGACAAGCCCGACACATATTTTTTGGCTTCGAAAAACGGAAGAAATAAATACAAACACACACAGTATTTTTGTAAAAAGGAAATTTAATTTACGCATGCTTTTTAAGACCAGTTGTTTTTACACTAGTGATATCGGCTAACATATTCAAGTGTAAACGCAGTCTCTCAATGTCTAGGTCATTTTTGAAAAACTCAGTTGATTTTTCAAAATGTTCTCTTCTCTTTCACCTCTGTTTAATAAAAGCAAGCACTCTTGTTCAACTGCAATGACCTGTGTGCGTCCAGTTGATGTAAATCGCCCAATAATGCAAAATTGCACCATTTTACAAACCTCAATGTATATTGCCTTGTAGTACAGTCAACTCCCGTCTTACGCGAGGGATGCATTCCAAGACCTCTCGCGTAGGTCGAATTTTCGCGTTGTGGAAAAGGGTATGTGTAAAATTTTTTATAAACGTACCCAATTATTTTAGACACTTGTAAACACCCCCTCAAACTGTTAAAAACCATCTCTTAACTAACTGTACATTACTGTCTCTTACATAAAGAACTGAATGTTTACTTGTATTTAAAAAAAAAAAACTTTTTATTCAACATAAAACACTGCTACGATGTACAAAATCAATGATTAATGGGAAAGAAAGAAAAAATAAACCGGTATACGGAAGACACAGTATATAGTAAGAAAAGCAAATGCATCTTTAGTTGTACTGTACAGTCGATCAATTAATGATATTCGTACACAATACATGAGCAGTTTCCATTTTCATAAATTTTTGCAAGACACTAATCGGTGAATTTTTACGGATTTCCTTTTCTTGACTTGTAATTATATGTACGGAAGAATCACTCATACCTAATTCTCGTGCTACCTTCAACGCATTTTTTAGTTGACCATCAGCTTTTCAAGAAGCTCTAGCTTTTCTTTAATTGTCATGAAACTTTCTCTTTTTATCTTCACAAACTTTAGATGAAACAGCGCTCTTAGGTGTCATTATATTTCATTAACTTTCGCATTTAAAATGAAAAGGGAACTTCTACTCTCAGCGATGGTAAAAGGATAAAGATACATTCATGAAAAAAATTTTTTTAGTAACCAATAACAAAGCTGATACGAACACACCACGATTCCCTTCCGAGAATTTTCGTGTTGCGGTGAGGAATTCGCGTTAGGTCTGAATACTGGAGAAAAAATCGTGTTTATACTTCTTTGGTACACGTCGATTCCGAGGAAGGGAAGGATCATCATTTTGTGAAGGTTTTCTTTTAAACACGATTCCCAAAAGTATTCAAAACTATCACGCCTCCCATTTTATATACAAATCAAACTCTCATATATATTTTTCCAGATCAGCAACACTTAGGTGAGCGCGCCGCAGCGCTGCCCACCGGCAACAGACTTGACCCGTAAGTTCGCGCACTGGAACAAATTTTTACAGTACTCGCAGCACTGTAACACTATCATCATTCGCACCACTCGTTTTCAGTTAACCTGCTTACACAACCGTAATAATTATTTGTTTTAACTCATTACTGAATATATTTTACAAGGTAAACTATCTTCAAACAAGGAAAATAAAAGATAAATTTATGAGTTTAGAAAGCATAATGTAACTTAGAATTTTCTTGATTTATTGGGGGGGCTCTGCCCCCTCAAAAATATTTTTGAGGGGGCTCGGGCCCCCTCAAGCCCCATGGAGTCGGCGCCACTGCCCTACACACAAACACACATACCCCCACACACGCCTTCATACACACACACGCTCGTGATCGCGAAAAACATAGTTTGAATTCAAGATGCCAAAAATTCAAATTAATATTTTTTTTTTTAATTCAGAGAGTATTGGCGCATACTGAAATGAATCTCGTGGACCAGAATGCAAATAAAATTAAAACATACTTAAATCGTTTTTGATATCATATGGGAAAATTTGTAAACGGAAGGAATATTACAAACGAAGAGCTGCTGTCATCATTACTACACGTTTATTTTATTAAACTAAGTTTCTATCTGTTTTTAGAAACTAACTTTTAACTATTTAACTTCAAATTTGCAACAATCATATACGTAATACCGTATAAAGACTATCTGTTGTTCTTGAAGGCTCCAGAATACATTTTTCAAACCGTAACATTCAACATAATGATGGGCCACATGGATCTGCTTCGCGGGCCTCATCTGGCCTTGGACCCTCGGTTGGGCCGTACTGAACTGTGATTGTAGTAAGAAAACGAAAGAAGAAAACAGAAAGCGGAAAATCTACATAAAAAGTTCTATAATGTGCTGACCGTGGTAATATAACCTGTGCTTTAGTTGGAAAACAATATTTGAGGGGGGGGGGAGAACCTTTTTATAGGGTAGATGTTATAGTTGACGTGTTTTTAAGGCCACAAAAGTTAGTTTAGAATATTGCTTTAATGAATAAAATAGAAATTTGTTTTGAAAATTACAGTACATAAAGAAAGAACAATGTATTTTACATAAACTTGTATTGAAAAATTATTTTTTATTTTTGGCAGTAAATTCGTGATCTATTCGGTTTTACATTTCCTCCCCCCCCCAAAAAAAAACACACACACACACACACACACACATATATATATATACATATATATATATATATATATATATATATATATATATATATATATATATATATATATATATATATATATATATATATATATATATATATATATATATATATATATATATATATATGAGGGGGGGGGTTCACCTTTTCTTTAATAAAACGAAGTGAAAAATCAAATATTTTTTGAATGAAATTCCCATTTATGATTAAAAATATTTTTGATCAAATGAATGAGTGAATAAAATAATGAATGAATAAGAAAATAAGGGAATTAATGAATAAATAAGAGAATTATTTTAAATGAAGTAATGCAAAAGAATGAATACGTAAGTAATTTGATAAAAGATTGAATAAGTAAACGAACTGAACTATTTCACTTTGCCTCGCATGCTTTTGATTAGTTGCTCAAAATATTTAAAATATAAATAAGCTTAATATTAAATAAATAAATGATGTGCCGAATATCAGTAGGTCTCAATTAATACTTAAAATGTTAAATAATTCTATCATTTTACAGCCTCATAAATAATATTTTACTTACAGCAAAATATTACAATAAGAATATCAGTTTTTGAAAACTGCTTGTATTATCATGTGCTTTGATATTCAGGGGTAACTTTTCCTGTTTGGAATCATATTTTTACTAGATAATTAAAATATTACCAAAAAGTTGGCACTAAAAGCTGAGCAATTATTTCACCATTTCACATTGCCCCACATTCCCGTATTTTTATTCAGCTCTTTAAAAAATAATTTGACACATCTGGAAAAAATGGCTATAGTTCCTGAAAGATTACCGACCCCTGATCTTATATCACCATTTCACATTGCCCCACATTCCCCTATATATATATTCAGCTCTTTAAAAAATAATTTGCCACATCTGGAAAAAATGGCTATAGCTCCTGAAAGAGTGTCGACCCCAGGTCTAAAGTTTTGATAGTACTTACACTCACTTTGTAAAAAACTCTCTTGTGTCTAAACTTCAGTTTATATATTTGTATAATTTCCGTTCACATTTACAAACAATTATTTTCAGTCCAATGCCGAGCTTCTAACTCAGATAAATGGCTCTATTAAAATACACGGAATCTCAGCGGGCCCCGGCTGTGTGGCCATTCATCATTTCATAAAAGGAGGTGAAGTTTAGTTGTTCATCATCATGTCGAAGTTCCAAAAGACCTAATAATTCTATCTTTCATTAATCTATTTCTGTTTCCGCCACTTTGCGGCCATTTTTGGGAAAAAAAAAGCATTTCGTTTGGTAATAAGTAAAATGGAGTGCAGGATGATGAATTATTTTCTACAGTCGTTAGTTATTGGATGACGTACTGCAAAGATTTTGGACTCTTCGGAAATTCGAATTCATTGTAAAAATTGAATTGGAGAGATGCACAATGTGCTAGGTTATGTGGTTGTTGTATGAAGTCTTAAGAAGTATTAATAATACTATAAAATCGCCCGTCAAGGTATGACGGGTGAAAATTGCTTCTACATTTGAACGAAGTTATTGCCTGTTTGATGACATTTTGATAGTTGAAATTTTAAGTGGAACCCTAAACTCAATTGGATAGTGTTCATTGTTGACCGCTTTTTCGTTTCATCAATTTCTCCTTAACTTACAGTCTTACCAGTAAAACAGTCAAGTTACTGGATCCAATTCAGCCATGTCAAAATAAAGCATTCCCCTGCATGACAAACACTGGCAAAATTTTTTATCAAATTATCATGCTATGGCGCGAGTTTCATTGTTCGTGACGTCAGGAGCGTTAATCGATCATTTGCAATTAGGGAAAAGTGGGGCAAAACCGGGACCCTGAAATCAGTTTTTAGCATAAAGGAACAAAATTTTGCAGAACTATGCACTACTTATCTATTAATGCAACCACAGTTTCAAAAACATAAGTGTTTTTTTTTTTAAATTTGTATTAACTTTTTTGTAAAAAAAGTCAATTTACCCGGTTTTGCCCCACTAGTGTGGTAAAACTGCGTAGACAGGTTATTGCTATGAGGAAAATAAATATTTTAAAAGTTTCTACAAAAGTTTTATTTAGTGACATATGTTAACTGTAGTCATAACATAATAGAATAAGTATAAAAGGACGAATATTGATGAGTTGTCAATAAATTTAACTGTTTTTACCTGAATTTTTTTGTTGTAATATGAGGCCTATTGACACAAGTCGCAAGTAAAATAGTTATCTTCCTCTTCGGCCCCATATCAGCTGTAATGGGTCCACCGACGACACTGGATGCATTGGATCCATCCTTACCACCCTTGGAGGCCGAGTAAAGCTCATTGCAGTAAATGCAGGCAGTTATTGTCATCCTCTTCACTGGACTCATCCCTCATATGCTCCTTCGGATTTTTCTTTTTTTGGACGCTTCTTTTCTGTCTGTTCTTTTTTTTTTTTTTGGCATCTTTATAATGTTGCCTTTTCTTTGATTCGTTTATCTTTCCCGGTTTTGCCCCTCGGTTAATACCCGATTTTGCCCCTCAGTTAGTACCCGGTTTTGCCCCTCGGTTAGTACCCGGTTTTGGCCCGCACGTACAGCTTTCATAAAAAATGCCGTCATATGACTATAAAGAACGCTACAGTTACTTAGAATGATAATGAAGGTAATTAATTGTTGCACGTTTCTACATACCTTTACCGTTGCAGAAACAGGGAGGTAGTATAATCAGTCTAGTTTTGTTCAAACATTTTAAGGAAAAACCATTGAAACATAATTTTTTTCACAGGAACGAAAGAAGCGAGTCTATTGCGTTCTAATGAAATGGCCGCTGCTTCTTCATTAAGGTGAAAGGTAGTTCCTCTCTTGTCCACGAAATTGCAGCGTTTACAGGGGCTAGAAAGGAGTACCCGTTTTGCTCCCGACTTCCCGGTTTTACCCCCGCTTTCCCCTATATATGTACTAGAAAATCACCCATCAAGGTATGACGGCTGAAAATTGCTTCTACATTTGAATAAAGCAATTGCCTGTTTAATGATATTTTGAAAGTGGAAATTTTAACCCTCACTCCTAGACTCATTCAGATGGAATAGTCTTTACTTGGCAGATTGCCAAATTACATACAATCCGCGGTCAAACAGTACTCGATTATAAAACATATTTTTTATCAAAAGAATCGGTAAATACAATGTTGAATGACTAAATGAAAAGATAATGAAACAAATAAACGAATAATTAAATAAATAATTCAATTAATATACGTAGAAAATTAATTGAGCAAATAAAATAATGAATGAATAAGAAAATAAGTGAATGAATGAATAAATATATAAGTGAATTACAAAATGAAAGAATGTAAATGAATTAATTAATAAATGAAAACGTCAGTGATTAAAAATATTAAATGATAGAGTGTGTAAATGAAACAAAATATTTCACTTTACCCCATCCACTTGATTAGTTGTATAATTTGTTCAAAATAAAAATAAGCTTAATATTAACTAAATTAATACTGCATTGAATGTTAGAAGGTCTCAATTACTATTTAAAATGTTAATAACAGTAACTTTATCATATTGTAGTAACAAAAATAATTTTTGACTTACAACAAAATATTAGAATATGAGTATCATTTTTTAAAAATTGCCTGTATTACCGAATTCTTTAACCTTCGGCAGTATTTTTTTCCTGGCTGGAATCGACTACATATGGTACTATATAGTTAAAATAATACCAGATACGTGGAGCTAAAAGCAGAGAAAATATTTCAACATTCCTCTTTGCTCCGCTATATCACTTTGCCCCATGTTCCCCTATATACTTTGCATTTCTACTTAAATATATTCTTCAAGCAAAGTATAAATAATATTTTTTAGTGTTAGTTTCAAAAAGGAAATAAACTATCGAAATGATTTTTTCCCCGTAGTCTAACCACTTTTCTATTTTTTTTTTTTTTTTAATTGTATGGTACTCGAATGATTCTCAAATTAGCAATTAATTATCTCCAGAAGATCAGAGATCTTATAAGAACTTAAAATCCAAAAAAAAAAAAAAAAAAAAAGAAAATGTTTTAATGATGAGAGAAAAAGTACAACAGCAAAAGATCAACCTAAATAAAAAATTGACTCGTGGAAAAAAAGCTTCTAACTGCATGAAAATAAATGCTATCGCTTTTAAATTACAGATTTTTTTTTTTTTTTGAACAACTTTGGATGAATGACAGAGTTGAACCTGCCTAATTTCTTATGTACAATTATCGATTTTTATATGGAAAGCTTATATTCACACGATAGCTGCTGCATGGGCTCCGAATCTGCATTGTCGCGGAGGAAATTTTTTATCTTACTTTCCAAAAAAGAAATAATAAGAAAAGATTCATAACAAAAAAAGAGAAAGAAATTAACACGCATTTTAATCAAATTTCTATAAATCGCTCCTTCAGTGTTTGACTCTTTGCCGAAATTTAAGACAAGAATCTTAAAATTCTTAATCATTCTCTCCTTGTCAAATTCATTTCAACTGATCTCGATTTCCATTTTTCGCTCTATTTTTTGTGTGTGAACAACAAATGGCAAACAGCAGAAACGCCAAAAGTACCCCAAAATAGGAGCGATTAACTCGCCAACTGAATACGATTATCTCATCAAATGCAGCAGCCCTTCACTTGTATGAAAAAGTTCATCAACTCACCTCCTTACCTCGAGGCCTGGTTCAACGCCTTTCGCAATTGCGCAGGTTGAAGTGAGTTAGCATTCAGGATGTAAAAGAGAGAGAAAGCGAAAGTATATAAAGTTTCATCTCCGAAACGAAATTAAGTAAGACATTTATGCAGGTATGCAGTGGCGTTTGTTTGCAGAAATGCTTTCCCAACAGAAAACCTCAAATCGTATTTGTAATGACTCGCCATTAAATTCTTTTGTAATTTTGAATAATGGTTGAAGACAAAAAAGAGTTGCTCTAAATGTTAAAAGCTAAATAAAGAAAAATATTTAAAAAATCCGTGAGTGGTTTTTCTCCCGTTCCTTTCAACTACTTGCGCTAGATGAGGTGTACCTAGAAAAACAATAACATCAATTGGCTTGAATAAACGTTTTCTAAAATAATTATAAAAGCAAATGCTGGTGGTTTTACTTTGGTAAATATTTTTTTCTATGAATCAAAAATTGATTTTAATATGTGACGCGAAAACTGCGGAGAGAAAATGACCGACTCCGAGAACTTTAGAACCTTCGACTCCGACTCTGTTACACCAAAATCAGTTCGACTCCGTGCTCCGTCTCTGACTACGTTACCTCAAAATCAGTCCGACTTCGACTCCGTAAGCACTGGCAAAGTTTAGGACTTTAAGGAGAAATGACTGACTCCGACTCTTGGAATTTTAAACCTTCAACTCCCGATTCCGATTTCAACTCCTTTACCCCAAAATCAGTCTGACTCCGACTCCGCGGCCTTAGCTACATGTACACCATTCAACTCACAAAATCAGTTTAAAAACCATATTTAGGAGGAAATTTCGTGACGAATAGCGTCCTAATGGGATCGTTTCCAAAATTTTAAAAGTATTTTTTTCTGAAAGAGCATGCTTAAAAACATAGAATCAGACCATTTTTTAAATAATTTCTTTAAGTTTAATATTTTTAAAAAATTATTTAAATCGGTGCTCTTTCATCGTTTAACGCTTCTGCCGATCACATCACAAATGATGAAATGAGATTCAGCGTTGCCATTAACGATCCTAAATATTTAATTCACATCTTTACTCACGTGTATTGGCAACGATATGGTTGACAACAAGCGTAGAGCGCAATTGTAATTCGCTTCTGGATTATCATAACGTGGAAATGCAGTAGAAAGATGCGCCATAATGCATCATTTGTGACGTCATAAAGACCACGCCTTGTTTGAAGAATCGGACATTAAAAAAAATCAATTAAAAAATAACTGTTAGGGAAAATGAAAGTATTTTCTGAGTCCATGTTATTTTTTTGCTTTATTCTATCAATTTCAATGACAAAAGTACTACTTTTGACTGAAGGAAACAACCTCATTCGTAATAACAGAAATTCAACGTGCGAATGAAATTTTGACACTCTGAAAACTTACGATGGAATTAATTCAGTAATTATCGAATTTCCGAGTTTTGTGTGTCACACTCAGAAAAAAAGTGTGTAAGTGAGAAACATGCGTATGACATTTTGCTGTTCTGAACTGCCATTTTATGACTCTGTTTTCAGTAACTCATATACTTATCGTAAATCGTATTTAATTTAGAGTTCTGGGGGAGTGTCATATAGCTTCATAAATCAGTAGGACAATTTGGAAAATAACAAGGCAGGCGAAACTCGACATACGTCCTTTCAATTATTTAACATATCACATTGTTAAAGAGAGTTCAAGTTTGGTGAACAAGCGACTGGATTTTCAACAATTAATTTAGACAACATTCTCGACCTCTTGTAATTAAATGAATAGTTTTATTAAATGAGAAGAATAATGGCTGTACGTACATTTACGATTTTCCCATTTTTCTGACGTACAAGTGGTGTGTCATAATGTATAGTGCTGGCCAAGTTAATAGACTACGACTGTTTTAAAAGCAAATTCTTCATTGATTACATAACTATAGACACATTAACGAATCTAATATTTAGTATGCATTCCCTTGTTCTTGATGAGCATTTTAAGTCTCTTTGGCATACTTTTCACAAGGTTTACACCATTTCTTAACTTTTTAAAAAAAGAGGTAAAAAATTGCTTATACTCACTATTATATATACTTACATACACATACTAATTACCTAAAACTAACTTTGAATATAACAGAACAAACTAATAAAAAGAACTAGTGAACTGTTTAAGCCGATTGAGGTCATGTTCCTGGTAGGTAGATAAACAAAGAACATAAACAAAGCAGACAGTGCTGCCACCTACAAACATTAAATTATGCTAAAATAACGTAATAATCAGGTTACAGTATGTACTGTACTTTAACAGTAAAATAAATAGTATTTTAGTACAAATAGTGTACAAAAATAAACAAAAAACCTCTTGAGTCTAATAATTTGCCAGCCCTGTATTTCAAAATGTTAAACACTAGTAATTTTAGCAATTTGTTAAACTTTTAAATTTACAAATTTGTTTTGAAATCCTACCGAAAGCAATCGCTTCAAAAATGATGTAATTGCCACTTCAACAGAACATTTAAAAAAAATCTTTAGTTTTGTGGGTCCGTTCACATAAATGCCCTGCGGTAGAGCTAATCGCGATACTTAGTCATATAATAGTATCGATGTAAGGGTTCTTTGAGAGTCTGCTCAGATTTGGGCTTAGCCTTTTGAATTTATTTGAAAAAAGGTATATATCTTACTAATATTATATATGCGAAAGTTTGTCTGTATGGATGTATGGATGTATGGATGGATGTATGGATGTTTGTTACTCTTTCACGCAAAAACTACTGAACGGATTTTGATGAAACTTTACAATAATATAGCTTATGCATCAGAATAACACATAGGGTAGTTTTCGTCCCGGTATTGGGGGCAAAACCCCCTTAGGGGGGCAATAAAACACAATTTTTGTATAAATTCTCTAATATTGGGATGAAAAAATACTTGCACATATTTACATTATATGTCCATCGAAAGCTCTGATTTTTCTGCTGAAGATGGCACCTGTTCGAAATTTCTAAGTAGAATAAAAAACGAGTTATGAGCTTTTTAGATCCATGTTCGAAGGCTTTCCTCAACTCAATACAGTATTTAGTGTATCATCTCAACTCCCTGTCGATAGCGACAATTGTTGTATTGCTGACTTTCTTTGCTTTTCGTGATTGTTCAAGGCTTTTCTCAAGTCAAATCTTGAAGTAAGATTTTTGCACAAGATTGGCAAATAATACATGATTTGGCTGATGATTTTAAACGGAACTTTAATGCAATTAATGGTTTTTATTATTATTTATGCTGATTGAACACTTACTCATTATCCAAACAACCAGCAGATCGCCAAAATATTTGCGGAAAGATTTCCGTAGCTGATGCATTTGGCAGTTTTTTCAACGTTGCTGTTTTTGAAGCCGAAGACTACGTCATAATGTTTCTCAGCTTTCACCATGTAAACAAAATATCGCCAATCAAAAAATTTTCAAAAGACTTTTTTTACTGTATTAAATAATCCAGCAACTAAATTAGGCAAATCCATAAACAGCACAAAAACTACTATTAATTTTCCTTTTTGCACAATTTCAAACAATCACCAAATTTTATTACTTATTTCGGTAACATTTCGGATGAAACTGTTTAGCGCCATTTTATGGTGACCAAAAATATCTCAGCATCTGGCGACGATATATCTGTAACGAAAATTAATATATCGTTTTACAAAGTAAGGAAAGAATGGGGGAGCATCATCGAAGATATCCCGAAACGACTTTCGCAAATTCGGTAAAATCATATCAAGAGCCACAATGATTGAAATTTTCCCGAAATAACTAAAGCAAGTATAAGGGGATTACGAGCGCTGCTACTTTTTTTTAATCACTTCGTACTTCATTAGCCATACAGAGAAGGTTTTAGACTCCATGTTAAAAAAAAAAGTATCAACAGATTAATCTTTTTAAACATGAGAAGATTAATTTCATGTTTTTTAAATTTGTGTATATGCTTAAATATAGTGGTTTCGTTTCTAAATCAATATTACTTTGTTCTTTATACTTATTGCTATTTTAGTTTTATGGGTAAGGAAGAAACTCGATTTTTAATCACGTCAAAAAGATGTGTTTTAAATTCTTTCACTTAAAACAGAAAACAAAAGCAAGTAACGATTTTTTCTAATAATTATTACTGATCCAGGCAACGCCGGGTATTTTTGCTAGTATATACATATATATATATATATATATATATATATATATATATATATATAGTAGTATATATAGATTCCAATTGATCTTGTTATCATAGAAATTTGAAGAAACTGTCTCTTGTGTAGTTTTCTTACTGGCTTTAAAGTTGAATACTAGACACGGTTTGTTCATTCATGTAGGAAAAGAAAAAAAAAAAAAAACCTCTGCTAAGCAAGTGTCGAGAATAAGAATAAGATTAATAGCGCGATTTCTAGCCATGAAAACCAAATTTTGCCTCGCGCATTCTTTTAGCTCTTATTTTAGACTAGTGGTACCCGCACGGCTTTGTCCGTAGTTGAAAATTAAAAGATCATTCGGTTCGCCTGTATATTTACAAATAAGGGATGACGAATTTCTCGCCAAATGACTATGTTCATTCGCTCTCTCATTCCACGTCATGATAATTTCGTAATTTACTCGTCCGTCTTGCGATAATTTTGTTTCGGAGAATGTTCTTAAAATTGAAATAGAAAAAGAATAAAATCAAATTTTTGAAAAATCGCTTTGGGGTGCACACCCCCATGCTACAAACTAACTTTGTGGCAAATTTTATGAAAATCGGCCGAACGGTCTAGGCGCTGTGCGCGTCACAGACATCCTACAGACATCCAGACAGAAAGACTCAAAAGGAAGAAATTAAAAGGTCTTTTGGTTCGCCTGTATATTTAAAAATAATGTATGGTGAATTTTCTCGCCAATTGGCTTGTACCCATGTTACGGTTCCACGTTATGATAATTTCGTATCTCGCCAATTATCTTGTGCCCGTGTTACGGTTCCACGTTATGATAATTTCGTAATTTACTCGTACGTCTTATGATATTTTTGTTCTTAAAATTGGAATAGAAAAAGAACCACATCGAATTTTCGAAAAATCGCTTCGAGGTGCACACCCCCATGCTACAAACTAACTTTGTGCCAAATTTCATGAAAATCGGCAGAGCGGTCTAGGCGCTATGCGCGTCACAGACATCCTACAGACATCCAGACATCCTCCGGACAGAGAGACTTTCAGCTTTATTATTAGTATCAAGTCACAAATTTATATATAGACTAGTGGCACCCGCACGGCTTCGCCCGTAATAGAAAAATTAAAGGTCTTTTGGTTCGCTTGTATATTTACAAATGATGTATGGTGAATTTTCTCGCCAATTGGCTTGTACCGACGTTACAGTTCCACGTTATGATAATTTCGTATCTCGCCAATTGGCTTGTGCCCATGTTACGATTCCACGTTATGATAATTTCGTAATTTATGATAGTTTTTTTTTCTTAAAATTTGAATAAAAAAAGAACCACATCGAATTTTCGAAAAATCGCTTCGAGGTGCACACCCCCATGCTACATACTAACTTTGTGCCAAATTTCATGAAAATCGGCCGAACGGTTTAAGCGCTATGCGCGTCACAGACATCCTACGGACATCCTACAGACATCCTACAGACATCCTACAGACATCCTCCGGACAGAGAGACTTACTGCTTTATTATTAGTAACTAGTGGCACCCGCACGGCTTCGCCCGTAATAGAAAAATTAAAGGTCTTTTGGTTCGCTTGTATATTTACAAATGATGTATGGTGAATTTTCTCGCCAATTGGCTTGTACCGACGTTACAGTTCCACGTTATGATAATTTCGTATCTCGCCAATTGGCTTGTGCCCATGTTACGATTCCACGTTATGATAATTTCGTAATTTATGATAGTTTTTTTTTTCTTAAAATTTGAATAAAAAAAGAACCACATCGAATTTTCGAAAAATCGCTTCGAGGTGCACACCCCCATGCTACATACTAACTTTGTGCCAAATTTCATGAAAATCGGCCGAACGGTTTAGGCGCTATGCGCGTCACAGACATCCTACAGACATCCAGAGAGACATCCAGAGAGACATCCAGAGAGACATCCTACAGACATCCTCCGGACAGAGAGACTTACTGCTTTATTATTAGTAAAGAAGATTACACAAAGAAAATTTTACACAACATTTTAGGTCTTAAGAAAGTTTTAAAGTGATTGATGAAATTTGTGGCCGGCTGCTGTAATACATGCGTCGCAATCACAAAGCATTCTCTGTTGCAATAATGAGACTTTTGAAAAACTTTCATCAGTTGCTGTGCCTTTGTTGCGATGCGTGTATTAGAGCCACTCTAGGCCATAACTTTTAACATCTGCTCTAAATATTTCTTAAAAACTAAAATGTTGGGTAAAATCATCTTTGTGTAACAAATTTGTGACCTGTTTTGCATCCATTAGTTTCTGGCTTAGTGTGCATGTAGCGCGTCAGCAACCATAAGTTCATTATGATTCATTGCTTCTTATCCTCCCCTCTCATACCCCTTTGATTTTTGCCCCCGAGCTTGGATTCACTCTGGAAGAACACATGTGTATTAAGGGATATACCCGTGTATACATACATGCACAGATATACGTCTATACTGGTACATAATCGTGTTTACACGCAAACATACGTATAAACTCGTTGCTTCCATATTTATGTACGAGAATAGACATATACAAACACGCATTGGATGTATCCACGAAAACTCTTGTATACCCGTATAGGCACGTGCATGAATGTATCTAATATGATGTATACATGTATCTACTCATGTATGAACGTGTATACTCATGTTTACACGGCACGGATATACTCGTGTATACCCGCATATACTCGTGCATACCCGCACATACTCGTGCATATATTTGTATCTATAAAAATAACCAAAATATACAAACATTACGGTTATTTGTAACGGTTTTGCATTATTTTTAACTATGAGCACTTTATCTCATGTTATGACCACTTTCCCCCACTCCATGGGGTAAAGTGTCATAAATACAAAGGGAAATGAAAGTGTTATAAACCTACTTAAATCAATATTTTTTTCCTGAAATTCAATGCACCGTGTTCTTTAATAATGCAATGTTAAGTAACAACAAAAAAAGTTGAAGTGTTTAAAGAATTTATTGTATTTACTAGTGATACCCGCACGGCTTTGCCCGTAATAGAAAAATTAAAAGATCTTTTGGTTCGCCTGTATATTTACAAATAATGTATGGTGAATTCTCTCGCCAGTTGGCTTGTGCCCATCTTACGGTTCCACGTTATGATAATTTCGTATCTCGCCACTTGGCTTGTGCCCATGTTACGGTTCCACGTTATGATAATTTCGTAATTTACTCGTTCATCTTATGAAAATTTTTTTCTTAAAATTGGAATAGAAAAAGAACCACATCGAATTTTCGAAAAATCGCTTCGAGGTGCACACCCCCATGCTACATACTAACTTTGTGCCAAATTTCATGAAAATCGGCCGAACGGTTTAGGCGCTATGCGCGTCACAGACATCCTACAGACATCCAGACATCCAGACATCCTCCGGACAGAGAGACTTTCAGCTTTATTATTAGTAAAGAAGAAGAAGAAGGTTGTGAAGAAAACAAGGTGTGTGTGTGTGTGTGTGTGTGTGTGTAGAAAACTGTCTGTTATTTAATAAAGTAGTCTTTCCCATAAACGGGGATCTTTTTAACGATTCAGCAACCTTCGCCAAATATGAATTGCTAGTTATTCTCATGATAACCCTACTTCTTCCTTCTCAAAAAAAAAAAAAAAAAAAAAAGAAAAAATCTCGTCTTTGAGCTTGAAGCCGTTGGATTGCTGCATAGTTCTGGAAGCGCAGCAGGATCTCCTCATGATCCAATCTGGAAGTCGAGCACAGGTCGTCTAGGTCAGTGGTTCTCAACCTTTTCACTACTAAGGAGTGAGGACTAGAGGAAGAGTGGGTACAGTGAGACACGAAACTTCAATTACATTTTTTATTATTAAAAAACACAGAAATTAAAGTCTTTCAAATGGTATAAAATTTATCACTGTAATCTTTACCAATAATAAAGCTGCAAGTCTCTCTGTCTGAATACCGGGATCTCTGTCGGGATGTCTGGATCTCTGTCTGTCTGGAGTTCTGTGATGCACATAGCGCCTAAACCATTCGGCCGATTTTCACGAAATTAAACACAGAATGAGTTTGTAGTATTTGGGTGTGCACCTCCAAGTGATTTTTCGAAAATTCGATTTTGTTCTTTTTCTATTCCAATTTTAAGAACATTTAACGAGCAAATTATCATAACGTGGACGAACAAATTACCATAACGTGGACTAGCAAATTACTATAACGTGGACGAGCAAACTACTATATGCGACCATGGGCGAGCAAATGAACATAGCAAATTGGCGGGAAATCCATTATTTGTAAATATACAGGCGAACCAAATGACTTTTCAATTTTCTACTACGGACAAAACCGTGCGGGTACGACTTGTAGGTATTATAAATGTGGATCTAGAAAAAACAACGAATTCACAGAAACGAGAGAAAAAAAAAAACGAAATGCAATCTTGTCTCACTGTTCCTTTGGTAAGTGAGAACAATGAGACACATATATCTTGAATTAGCAAACTTTGAAATAATCTAAACTTACCTGAAAAAATATGAATGATTGTTGTCGTTTATTTTGTATAAGCTTTTGGCAAGGTAACTTTTATGTCGCCTGGACGCACAGGTATCTACGCGTATTTGTTTGGGATTGAAATAGAATGATTTAAATGATTCTACATTAGTAAATTCACTGAAAGTGTCATCTTGGGATGTCGCATTAGTTTCACTGTAGCCTTTGTCTATACTTCTAATGCAGCAGCTTTTTACTTCCTTTAAAAAAAAAAGGAAGTATTGTATTCGCGAAAACATTTTCACTCAAAAATCGGCCTTAATTTCTATTTTGCTCATCCTCGAATGAATGTTGAGTTTATTTTTCAACCCGACCACACGTGGATATGTGCCTAGGAACGTACAGACACCCGAAATATCCATTTCGACGATCCCCGAGTTAATTACAACGAGTTTTCTCGTGACGTCTGTATGTACATATGTATGTGCGTATGTGTGTATGCATGTCGCATAACTCAAGAACGGAATGTCCTAGAAAGCTGAAATTTGGTACTTAGTGACCAAAGACCTTAGACTCCTATTGGGGTCTAGTTGTGCACCTCCCTTTTTGGTTGCATTCGGATGCTCTAAAGAGGGTCTTTTGCCTCTTTTTGGGGGGAAATCATTGATAATTTCGGTGTAAACTCAAGTGGTATTATAATTTGGCGGTTACTTGGCGATATATCGCCAGTCTTTTGGTCGCCAAATTTTTCGCCAACTTGGTGACAAATTTGGCGTTTTTTTAAATTATTTTATTTTTTTTTTTTAAATCTGGTTTCAATTTGGCCACTGTTGGTGATATTTAGAGAGTAAACTGGAATCACATTAAAACTGCCAATAATGAGAAAATGACATTAAATTGGAAAAAGGAAGTAATGTGATGCACAAATCACCTCGTTTCCTGTCTGTTTCAGAAAATCTTCGAAACAGCTTATCTCCATAAGAAGTACTCCACGACCCCATTTGGGATCTTGACCCACAGACTGAGAACCCCTATATTAGGTGAAATGAGAGAAGTCTAAATTTTTTCTTGAATAAATTTAATTACAACTATAAAAACGTTAAAAATTAGTTTTCACTAGCTGTTGGGGACCCACATGAAAATTACTCTCGGATCACGGATTGAGAAGCGCTGATCTAGATGAAAGAGCAGTCTCTCTGAACCACTAAACTACATGGGATACATGATTATTACAGGCTCAGGTCATGCAAGTAATTTTGCTAAGTGGTTCATGCTTCTCCCATCTCTCTCTCTCCCTGTCTCTGTTTTTCTCTTTCTATCCCTTTCCGAGGTTTATTCAAAACGTAAGTTTCAAAAACTGCTTTCGGAAGGAAAAAAATGCCAAACGTTCTAAAATCAATGTTCACGCTTTACCACCGTAGAGTTTCACACATCCGTATTAATCACTCTAACAATTCCCTTCTTTCTCGTGATTTTAACACATGAGCAATTAATTTTTCCCTCTTTGAGAACGTTCGTTTTGTTTCTACCATTCTTAATGATTGCAACTTCTGCCGCAGTAACGCGAGCACATTCCGAAAATTACTCCAACTAATGGTTATCTGAAAGCAAAAGAGCAAACGATCCATTTCCGAGCCAAAAAGAGAGTTTATTTTAGGGGTATTGTGACTAAGTTTAGCGGGAGAATTAATTCAGTTAACACATTTCTTTCATAATAGTTATTAAAAGCTTCCTTGTTCAATTTCCTTGCTTGACTGAGTGCTTATATTTCTGTATTTTTTTTTTTCATTCGCTCCTTCGTAGAACTAATTATAATAAGAATTGGATTTGTTAACAGCCGGAGCTTGTCCAGGCTTAAGAATTTGATTTGGTAAAACTATGCTTTGAGCGTTTAGTTATTTTTATGAATATTTCTTAGCAAGAAGGAATTAATGTTGTTTTAATTAGTTTGTGCAACTTTTTTCAGGAATGCTCTTAAACAATGATAGTATGATATTGTACAAGATATTTTTTGTTTTGAAAAGCATTAGAATAAATTTCAAAACAGAATTGAGGTTGAAATTTCAAACTTTCACGCACTGATATACTGTCCAACCACGGATTGCATGGAATTTTCAAGTGTCCAGATAAGACGAATCTACGTGAATAAGAGGGAAAAGTAAAAATTTGATGCGCATATTCCGCTCATTTGAATAAGACTCTGCTTCTGCAAAAGCTGACATCGCTAAAAAATAATAGATTCGTCCATTTCTGGCTGTAAAACGGATGTTTGTCTTTCCATACAATCCATGGTCAGACAGTACTATATAACCATCGATTACATGGAAAGGCTAATATCCGGTTTATAGGTGGAAATGGACGTATCTATTATTTTATAGGCTTGTTAGTTGGTTTGTTACAGATGTGCACTTTTGCCTCTCTATTATTTAGCCTTAGTTTTCTAAAAATGAAAGTTTACTCAGCAACATTTTTTTAATCTAAAGTATATTCGATCTATATTCTCACGTCAAAAATTAATTGAGTTATTTATCTTTCTTTATCTTTACTAATAATAAAGCTGAAAGTCTCTCTGTCCGGAGGATGTCTGGATGTCTAGATGTCTGGATGTCTGTAGGATGTCTGTGACGCGCATAGCGCCTAAACCGTTCGGCCGATTTTCATGAAATTTGGCACAAAGTTAGTATGTAGCATGGGGTGTGTACCTCGAAGAGATTTTTCGAAAATTCGATGTGGTTCTTTTTCTTATCCAATTTTAAGAAAAAAAATATCATAAGATGGACGAGTAAATTACGAAATTATCATAACGTGGAACCGTAACATGGGCACAAGCCAATTGGCGAGATACGAAATTATCATAACGTGGAACCGTAAGATGGGTACAAGCCAACTGGCGAGAAAATTCACCATAAATTATTTGTAAATATACAGGCGAACCAAAAGACCTTTTGATTTTTCTATTACGGGCAAAGCCGTGCGGGTATCACTAGTTTACAATAAAGTTTTGAGCTTTCTATTTTGCTTTTACGTTTCTGAATAAAATGAAAATATTTTCTTTTCTTTTTGTTGTTTCCATGGTAACTATTTTTGACTATTTTTGTTTTCCCTTATTTTATTTTATAGAATGCAATAAATGAATAAGGCACTAGTGACATTACAAAACGCGTGCATCAAACTCCCATCGTTATTTTCCCTTCTCCCCAGCTAGATTCATTCATATGGAATAGTCTTTACTTGGCAGATTGCCAAATTACATACAATCCGAGGTCAAGCAGTAATTTCATCAATTAAACTTTAAAAATTCTCATATTTTCGAATTCTCTGATCGAGTGACGCTTACGTCACCAACAATAAAACTCGTGCCACGGCAAGATAATTTGATAATATTTTTTTGGTAATGTTTGGCACGCAGGAAAAAGGCTTTATTTTGACAAGGCTGGACTGGATTTGGTTACGTAACTCTTTTACTGGTAAGACTCATTTTAGGAGAATGAAGAAACGAACTTTTTCAGGGGATGGTTTATCAAGCCCTTACTGAATGAAAAATTCAAACGCACCCTTCCGAATGAAAGCGAGTGCATAAGCTATTTAATATCGTTCCTTATAACGTTACGCAACGCCATATTTCATGGAAAATCAGATGACAAAATATAAGCTTGGCTTATGGGAGTGTTGACGATACGTCGTGTTGACACAAGAAATGACAGCTCTACCTAACATGTAGTTAAGTATAGCTCTGAATGGTATTCTACCTACGTTAATCCCCCCCCCCCCCGCAAAAAAAAACATTGCACTTTTTTTTTGAGCAATCACGATTGCTAACTGTTTTCATTTGACCGTCCTTGATGTTTGGTTCCTTTTTCAACCCCACCGTCCTCTGCAGACGCGACTCCTCCCGGTAACCGTTGCTCCTGGTAGGTGGAATCCATGTCCTACGCACACGCATGCTTATACACACACATCCATACACGCGCCTTTACACACATACACACACGCCAACGTGCATACACACAGGTCTACGCACACACACAAGCCTACACATACACAACTATGCACACGTAACCGCTTAAGAGGAGGGACAGGAACCGTTTCTAGAAACAAGCGAGTGGGGTAGTAACCAATGTGTAGGGACCGGTCGCAACTCGTGATTGCGAAAAACATAATTTGATTTCAAAATTTCAGAATTCAAATTTATTTTGAAAATTCGAAAGGGTTTTTTTCTTTTTTGAGGAGAAACTTCCAGTTGAACTTTTATATTTTCACAAGTTTCAATGGATTAACGTACAGTGGTACAGTTGATGCAAAAGTGATCAAAAAGAGGTTCATCTAATTCTCGAATAAAGCTCTCGGCGCAGTGTAGCAAATAAAAGTGCAGAAGAACAACTCCTTTCAGGCATACTTTCTGATAAATTCATTCTACTTCGAGAGCCTTCATTGTTAAAACATTCTACTAAGCAGCCACTGACATTCATTCCTTAATTAAGGTTTAACTTTTCCCAAGTACAAAACACAGATTTCTCTTGACATCAAAATTTTAAGGTACATCAATGAACTTTTGGAATGGCGTTCTGAAATTCATGAAGCTCTTTCATCTGTAATGAAAGATACAAGTCTGTCTCTAGTTAACTGAGTGAAATAGAGTTTTGGAAATATTTTTCCTACTCCGTCAGAGGGCGCTGATTCATTACATTTCTAACACCTATTATATTGCGAGGCACGTCTTCTCTACACCAAATATAAGAGAAACGCGCTCTTTTATGTGTGACGCTTGATTAAACACTGTTGCATTCCCGCTTTTAATTAAAAGCATCGCTGGAACACGGAGTTTAAATTCCTAAAGGGATCACATGACTTCTGCAATCAGAGTTTTGAGTGGTAGAGTGGTATTTTTTCAATTAAAATGACATTAAATCTCTTATGTAGTCTATAATTCCATGAAGCAGTGCTTAATTCTAATTAAGATACTAGAAAGTCGTCCGTCAAGGTATGACGGGTGAAAATTGCTTTTACATTTGAACGAAGCCATTGCCTGTTTGGTGATATTTTGATATAGTTGAAATTGTAACCTTAACTCCAGTGGATTAACCCTAAACTCCAGTAGGTATCTTTTATTGTTGATCACTCTTTCGTTTCTTCATTCCCCTGAAATGAAAGTCTTACCAGTAGAACAGTTAAGAAACCGGATCGAGTTCAGCCTTGTCAAAATGAAGCTTTTTGCTGCATGTCAAACATTACAAAAAAATATTATCGAATTATCATGCCGTGGAGCGAGTTTCATTGTTGATGACGTCAGGAGCGTTAATCGATCATTCGCTATAAAATAAATGAAGATTAGAGTGGAATGACATTATTAAAAAAAAAAAAAAAAAAAACTGTAAGTAGTCTGCTCAATTGGCTAACGTCCAGTTAAGACGAGTAACATAGCTCCAGTGGATTAACCCTAAACTCCAGTAGGTAACTTTTATTGTTGACTATTTTTTCGCTTCTTCATACCCCTGAAATAACAGTCTTCTTACGAATAAAACAGTTAAGTTATCGGATCGAGTTTAGCCTTGTCACGATAAAGCCTTTCCCTTCATGTTAAACATTACCAAAGAACATTATAAAATTATCATGCCGTGACGCGACTTTCATTGTTGAAACATGCGGGTTTTACTCTATCATCAGCTATTATTTATACTAGCTGCGTCGCCCGGCTTTGCACGGCCCACCTCGAAAATAAAAGTTATGTCAAGTGACACGTGTTCAACAATCAGGCTTGAACGAAAAAAAAACAGTAAAATTTTGAGGCAGATAGCGAAAAAATAACCAGAAAGGAAACATTTTAACTCCCCTAATTATAGGAAAAGCCTCAAAACAAAAGCCAAATTTTATTTCTTTATATTCGGGAAAAAATGGCAACAGATATATTTTCCCGATGATTTTCTTCACGCTACATAAAAGCACTGTTACGGAAAGTTGAGATGAAGCACTGGGTAATAATTTGAATGGAGGAAAGCCTTCGAAAAATAGGGATTTTATGTCGAAATCTAAGTGTCATAATTAATAGTTTTTAATTGATATCTCCGCTAGTTATTATCGGAGGGTTATGTTAAATAGCCAAACATAAAGACAGGAAAATTAGGAATCTATCCATTACTGATTTGATGGTCAGTTTATTGACGTTCGGGAGAAGTAACTTGGACATACATACATACATACATAGGTACATAAGTACATACGCTCAGTTTTAATTATATAAGATGCGGATAAATATGGGATATATTTTTGAAGCTGCTGTTTTCTTTGCGTATTTTTAAAAAAAAAGAAAAAATACATATATCGCTGGACTTTAGTAAAAAATTAATTTTTCTGAAGATTTATTAAGTTGACAAACAGAACAGTGATCACAATCGTTGTGCGTACGATCTCCCAATTGATATGTAGAAAGAATATGATTAACCATTCATGCAAAGTATTATCCTGAGAAGATCGAAGCGAAAACATATTCAGAAAAATATCAGTTCATGAACTCTGAGCTGGAGCCGACTGTTCTCGACGTATCTTGTTAAAAAGCGTGCAGGCAAGCACTGAACCAAGGAACAATATGCAAGCAACAACTATGGCCACGGCCCCAATAACAACGGAGTGATTTTGGAAGAAGTTCCTCACAGCTACGTAACAGTCTTCACTGTAGGCGTATGTATAGGGGTCGGCCTGACACTGCACCACAGTTCCATTATCTTGAGCCTTGCAACATGACTCAGGCACCTGTGTGGCGTTGCTTTGGAAGTTGGGGTTCCGTTTCCAGATGTTCAGGTTATAATCGTTGTTTCCTGATATTCCGCAGCACTGGAAAAACTGTTGGACTGTGTCCCAGGCGTCCGTCACTGCCGCGTCCTGCTGGTACTGTTCGATGGTGTTGAGCATTTCCTGCTTCATTTGCGCCTCGACCTCGCCCCAGTAGATGTACCCCAGGATTCCAATGGTCAGCAGACCGATGAAGAGGGCCAAGAGGATTATGGAGAACAGGCACAGCATGGTCTTGCTCTCCCTCACGGCACCGCAGCATCCGAGGAAGCTGATGAGGACGATCAAGACGCCGCCCACGATCACGATTATGCTTATGGTCATGAAAAAGCTTACACCTAAGAGGCGCTCCATGGAATTTTTCTCTGAGAGGCCCCAGATGCCGAAGCCGAGTATCGCCACGCCCGCACACAAGGCGATGAAATTGAAGAAGAAGAGGAAAAACTTGATCACTCTGCTGCATCCTTGAACCATTTTCAGCAGATGTCTATTCTGCTGTCAATACAGTAGGAGTAGTCAAAATCTGAAAAGAAAAGTCAGTTGAAGAATTTAAATCAATTTTTGTTATTATCTCACGCTGGGGGGGGGGGGGGGGTTCGTTTGCCAATCCCCGTTCGCTACCAGAGGTGGCTTATTGCCGCCTGCGTGGGTTACAATTGATGATTTTAATGCGTTTTACCCCTGGTTGTCCAACTCCTTAAGGTTTAGAAGGTTGAGACAGAGCGGAATGGCATCCCCTAGATGTCCTGCATCCAACGGTACAAGTATTGACCTGGTAGACATCCAGTCCAGAAGAGAAAGAGTTAAAGACATACAGACCGACACACACAAAACTTAATAGTATAAATTGTTTTCACAGACATTTCTACCATTTTGGCATAGTTATTAAATATGAACAACTGTTTTTGCCTTTTAAATCACTCTCAGTGCTTTCCGTAATAAGTACTACATTTGGCGCATTTTTTAAATTATGACAATTATTTTTCATTTTATTTATTGTCATCACATTTGGTTAAAGGGTCTGAAAGAGCTGTTGCTGTTTTTTAAGCTGTTGCTTTAATTATTTTTCCGAACTTGTCGAAATCTTTTATTTGGAACTTTTCATGCCAGTTAATGACTTGTTTGGGGATTAATTTATATTTTAGTCACTTAATTTAATTATTTGGCAAATCCTTTAGTTTTATTTGATTTTTTAAAACTAAACATCAAACATTAAATTTCAGCAATATTAATTCGGTTTGCGTTATGAAAGTAGATGAGCACTTTCTTTTAATTACTACAACGAACACTTTCGAAAACACCCGAAGCGTCCCTCGTTGTGTTAATTCCACCAGAAATGGTCTCGGTCACCTTGTTTTATGGCATTAATCTTTTAATTTTAGCAACATCTACAAGACCGGAAAACATTAGTATCTAGTCTGTCGACAAAAATCTTGGCAGATTTGCAAAATTTGCAAATCGTGCGTGAGGATTTGACGCTTTTCGCACAATCTTGCTAAATCCTTTCAATAGTATTTGAGAGATAATAAAGCAATATACTCTCGAAGCATTAATCTATTTGTGAAAAAGTGCCAACCATTTCCACCTATGAGAAGATTTCGATTATTAGGAAATTAGCCATCTTGAACGATTGGTGTTAAATTTTTTGCCACTAATGTCTACGCGGGAAATGCTCTTCCTTTGCGTACGTAAACAAAGAGAAAGGGAAAATGTAATTGCATAGGATTAGAATAAAGCAACAGCGTTACCAAAATAAAATTATTGGTGCAAAAGTTTGACAACTGCGCCCATTTCCCAACTAACGAAACATCTCTCTTCTTTTTAACAGCTAAAATTAAAAAAAAAAAAAAAAATCAAATAACTTTTATAAGCAACTGTGGTACTTTTCGGTTATAAGTACGTCAACTGGCTTGGCAACTCGCTTATTTCTGTCCTATCGAAAATTGGCAAATTACGTTTACATCGTCGCCATGTTTGATCCTCTTTTTCTAACTTTACATTTTAAAGGAACTTTTGATGTTTATTTCCTCGATATATTTATTTAGCTGATTTTTTTAAATGTTAATGGAAAATTTAAAGTTGCTTATGCTGTATTTTTATCTTGACTTTTTTTATT
The DNA here is from genome assembly GCF_026930045.1 of Uloborus diversus. NCBI lineage: Eukaryota > Metazoa > Arthropoda > Arachnida > Araneae > Uloboridae > Uloborus > Uloborus diversus. The sequence goes on along the minus strand of NC_072738.1, from coordinate 133,600,536 downwards.
TAACTTTTTGTGGCATAATTAATTAATTCACTTAGCAAATTATTTTACATTCAAAAACTTTTGTCCTTGTTTTATTTAAGAGTCTATTAAAAGGATTAAAAATATACGGAATCGTTAAATGCTATTTATTTGGTTGTGTGGAACTTTAACCAAGGGGATATTTCGATAATTCGGAATCTGGCGATCTTTCTTCATTGGCGTCAATTTTTGACTCCAGCGCCTGCGCGAAAGGTATTTCTCTTTTGCAAATCTAAACAAAGAGACGGAAACATCTATTCACGTAGGGTTACTATAAATCAGCAGGTTAATAAAATAAAATTATTTACACCAAAAATGAGACGACCTCGCCAGATTCCCAATTATCGAAACATCCCCGGTACCTATTACAGAAAAGTACCTTGGCTGCAGAATATCCCTACATACCAACGACTCGTTCCGTTTCCAAACAGTGTGCTTTCATGTGATGTTACTCTTGAACTGCAAGTAGTAATTCAACTATTAATCAATGCTGCTTACGGCACAAATAAAATAAAAACTCCCAACACAGCGCAAAGCTTTTAGATCTATTCCAAGCGACAAACTTTGAATTATATTAGTGAATTCTGTAACACATATGCCCATAAGTTTATATGTTATCACGTTATTATGTTTTACCTGCCAATAAATCCAACTCCCCCGTAATACTAATTATATTATGAGGGCGTTGATAAATCTAAGGCAATGGTTTGAGAATAATACCAGGAGAGCATGCTCCGAATACACATTGTATACCGGTCGTTAAAACATTTTTTTTTTCTATTAATGCTGCTTTAAAAACTGGGTCTGCTAGATGATTTTTTTTTTTTTTTGAGCAATCACGATTGCTAATTGTTTTCATTTGACCGTCCCTGATGTCCGATTCCTTTTTCAACCCAACCACCTTCTGCAAGCGCGGCTCCGGCGCGTCTCCTCTGGTCCTGAGTACTATCCCCCGGTAGCCGCTGCTCCTGGTCGATGGCATCCATGTCCTAGACACACGCACACTCATACACACTCACACACATACACACACGCCAACGTGCATACGCACAGCCACAGGTCTACGCACACACACAAGCCTACACTTACACAACTATACCACGTAACCGCCCAAGAGGAGGGACAGGAACCGTTTGCATTTAAGCATACGGTACTCGAGTTTGGACATGTGAATAACACGCGTTCTTCATTGGTCGAATCGTCTGTCAATCAATTGCCTTTCGCGCCGCCGCCGCTGAAACGCGCGCCATGTTGTTCTGAGATGGCCGATATGGATTCGCTCTCGTTCTCCATGAAAATAAAAAGCGAACAACTACCTGCTAAGCTTCACAATATTATTGTAGAAAATGATGAAAATATCTTAAATAGGAAGTAACGTAACGTCCACGGTGGACATAGATACTTTGGTCCAAGAATTTGGAAAGAAAACAAATACTAAGTGGAACACGAGAAATTCATGCCCATCAGGTCAAAAGTTCGTTTGCTGGTAAGTTTATTTTTTTCCTTCGTCCTTTTTTTAAAATACTTAATTGAACTTTGAATACCTTTTTTTTTCAAAGATTTTTTTAAACATGTTATGAACGTGTAAATTAAATTGTGCAGCTATGTCTTAATATATAAAAATCAATGTCCTGAGATAACATATATATATATATATATATATATATATATATATATATATATATATATATATATATATATATATATATATATATATATATATATATATATATATATATATATATATATATATATATATATATATATATATATATCAACGCACAGCCGAAACCGCTGAAACTTCAGACTTGAAATTTGGCAGACATGTCCGCATGATTACGAAAGTAACCACTAAGAACGGATTTTTCGAAATCTCAATTAGTTCGGGAGAAATTAATTAAAACCCCTTAATTTCTGCGAAATTAAAACCTGTCATTGAAATTCAAATCCCTTATTTTCGAAGGCTTTCCTCCATTCAAATCATTATTCAGTACTTCATCTCAACTTTTGGTCGTAGCGAACTATAAATTTGATATTGTTTTTGTTTCTCACGTGATTCTTCGAGGCTTTTCTCAAGTCAAATCATAATGTTTCTGTCTTTTGCTTTCGCTTTTTCAAAACTAGAAACAAAGTTTTTAAGAACATCATCACAGGCGGACTATCCTTTTGAATTTAGAAGAGTGCAGTTTCCTGTTAAAGTTTGCTTTACAATAACCATTAGTAAGTCACAAGGACAGACATTAAAAGTAGCACGGATCGATTTAAGAGAAGACTTTTTTTCACACGGCCAATGTTATGTAGCTTGCTCCAAAGTCAGTTCATCAAGCAGCTTAATACAGAAAAAAAAACTAAAAATGTTGTATACAAAGAAGTTCTTGCTTAAACATAGGTATAACAATAAAATGTGGATGGCCTGTGTTTGCAAAGATAATCAATACTTTAAAAGGATCGTTAGTAACAGTTAAAGATCGGTTAAGGACAAGGGCATATATATAAGGAGTCCAGGGGCCCTGGGATCCTCCCCAAATTAGAAAAAGTTATAGGTAATAAGTAATTATTATAGGGGATTTTCGAAACTAGGTGCACCAAGCACTGTTAACATCTTCTAATTCCATTACCCGAGCAATGCCGGGTACGGGAATGCTAGTTTTCTATAGATTTGTAGTGTTAATAAATGATTAAAAAACAATTATTTATGGCTAATTTATGTATATATTTATATTTCAAAGTAAATTTTGATTAATTGAACTGTTAAACTACAGAGTGATGTATTCCAGGATTTATTAGTACAAAACTTGCCATTGGTGTTAAAATATTTTAGATTATTGTTGAATCAATCAATTGCAAAATGTTTTAATTAACAAAGGGAAACACAGCTAAACATCAAAATTATATATAAAATTTCTTATAAAATGCAATTAAAACAGAAAAAGAAGTTATTTTTTATATTTAAGCAATTATGGTTATTTTTTGCATATGCTTGACTGAAAAAAAAATGTTCCTATGAAAATAATTACTATGATAATAATAATAACTGTAACTTGATGTTTTAAATCAGCGTTAAAGTATGTGACAGCGTAGGACAGAAATTAAATATACTATAAAGGATATGTTTGTCCAGCAAACTATTCCACATAACTTTTCTGAGCTATTTTGCAGGCCTTTAAATCATCGTCTTTTTAATGTCTCTTTTAAGTTAGCTTCTAGTTATTGCATCACTCGAGTTTCAGTTGGTATAATGATTCATAGTAACTTTGGAAAAAATTTATTATAAGACTATTTTGTAGCAAATTTCACCTTAGTAATGATCGAACAATAAGATAAAAGTGAGTATTCTTAATGATCCAATCCATGCGTAAAACAAAACGCCACTTATGCATAAAATTCATTAAAGAAAAAGGCAATAAAGAAGCATACTCGAATCGCAAGCAACAGAAATCCACAATGTAAACAACAAAATAGTAGCCGCTCAAACATAACCTTCTTTTTGAAATCAGAGCAAAATTGCGGCCACTATGCTTTCGAGAAACATAAAAAGATAGCAAAACAATTTATATCTCAACAAAACAATTTATTTCTCAAATATACAACTCAATAAACAGCTTATAACACGATGTTTACATTCGAACCTAACGTTCTCAGTTCACTTCCAGCGAAAGGCGATTGATTGACAGACGATTCGACCAATGAAGAGCGAGTGTTATTCACATGTCCAAATTCGAGTACCGTATGCTTAAATGCGAACCGTTTCTATAAACAAGCGAATGGAGAGTAACCAATGAGTAGGGTCCTGTCGCAATTCGTGATTGCGAAACACATAATTTGAATTCAAAATTTCAGAATTCAAATTATTTTTGAAAATGTGAAAGTTTTTTTCTTTTTTTTTTTCATTTTTTGAGCTATGGGACGAACTACGGTTCAATTTGACTTATAAGATTGGTTGGATACATTCGAGTTGGTTGTCCACGGATGAATACATTTTGCCCTCTTGATCAACAATTCACTATAAATACAGTGTTTCTAGTGTGATGTTGCAGCATTGGGCTACACGCAGCATTCACTGTTCCACTGAAGTGTAACATTTTTTTTTAGTGAGTGGCAATATTAGATGTGGTTGTGAATAAATGTAAAACCATCGAGCTATTTCAAGTCTAAAGTAAGGAAATTTAACGCAAATGATACGTCAAAGATAAACTAGTATGTTGTGGCCATCACGAAACTTTCTTCTATATTTTTCTTTTTTTATCTGATCCCTCCCCATGCTTGATGAGGAAGCAATATTCAAAAAAAAAAAAAAAAAAAATTACATATGCAAAAACTTGACGATCATCCCAATGTCTGAATTATTGCAAAAACAAAGCAAAGAGCGAAAATTGAAAGTTATTTTAAAAGCCTTGCTTGAATTAATTGCAAATATTTCACTTGTTAACAAACATAAGATGGCAACAGTTAAAAATTTTAAATCATTGAGAAAATATTTCCGATCATTTCCATACAATTAAAATCACGAGAAATACGCAGACGACAATCTATTACGATGTATCTTTCTTATTGTTGCATTAATAAAGCTATTTTTATTCGCAAAAAAAAAAAAAAAAAAAAAAAAGAAACAACACCTCTTGGAGCGATTGGCGTCAAAATTGAACCGAAGCCTGTTTACATATGGATTCACATATATTCCAAATTTCAACCAAAACGTAGCATTACTTCTTGAGATAGGGCACTCACAATGGAAAAAAAGAACGGGTTATTGCGCTACCACCTTTTTAGCTGTTGACACCAAAATAAAATCAGCTCTTATACCCACTAAGGGCTACTTGCCGATAAATTTTTCTTTCATTCCGTTCATTATTTCTTGAGATACAGCAGTCACAATTGACGACAAAAAACGTTCTATAGCTCAACCCCCGTTTGAGTTATTGACACCAAAATTGAATCAACATCTGTGCCTGTTAATGGCAACATATGGACCAAATTTTGTTTGATTCCGCCAGTTACTTCCTGAGGAATAGCAAGCACTCGTAAGTGAAAAAACGTCCCATTGCTCCACCCCCCTTGGAGGAATTCGCGCCAAAAACCAATGGGCACAAGTTCACATAGCGGCACATATGTGTAGCAAATTTCGTTCGATTTCATGCGGTAGTTTTTGCTGTAGAGCAGCCACAAAAAACTGGTCACACACAGACGTGACACACACACACACACACACACACACACACAGACATTTTCCAAAAATAGTCGAAATGGACTCAGCACACCTGAAAACGTTCGAATCCGTCAAAATTCGAAATTCGAAAATTTGCACGAATCCAATACTTTCTTCTATATATTAGATATAGAAGAAAGTAAAAAGAGATACGAAGCCGCAGTTATGGGATACAAGGGTAAGAAAATGGACGCAGTTTTGCTAACATGGTCCCTTCGCGGGATTGGTGAAAAATGTTGGATGAAAACGAGAATTGCGGAAGCTTTAAGCACAAATTGCGTTTCATTTATTTAGTACTAGTGATACCCGCACGGTATTGCCCGTAGTAGAAAATTAAGAATTAATTTATCGAATTTTCGAAAAATCACTTAGAGGTGCTCATCCCTATGCGACACTGTTAAAAATTCCTGAAGATTTTCTGGTAATTGTTACTGTAAAATGGCGGGCTTACAGCATTGCTGATTTTTACGGTAATTTATACCGGAGAAATAAGCGATCCCAGCTCCATTTGGTTGCTGTGGTCTACCGAGGAAACGTAAAATTTTACACTAACATTTGATTTTTACGGTAATAGTTACTGGAAACATGGATGCCAGTAACAATTACCGTAAATTTTCCGGAAATTTTTTAACAGTGTACGAACTCATTTTGTGCCGAATTTCATGAAAATCGACCGAACGGTCTAGGCGCTAAATGCGCGTAACAGACGGAGATCTAGAGATATTGGTAAAGAAAACGTTTAATTATTTATTTAGTTGGAAAATATCAAGGCTAATCTTGCCAATTTGCATGAAAATGCTCATACATATAATAGCGAATGATCGAGTAACGCTGACGTCACCAACAATGAAACTCGCGCCACGGCATGATAATTTGATGATATGTTTTGGTAATGTTTTACACGCAGGGAAATGTTTTATTTTGACAAGGCTGAACTCGATCCGGTATCTTAACTGTTTTACTGGTAAGACAGTCATTTCAGGGGAATGAAGAATCAAAAAAGGTATTGAAAATAACGCTATCTACTGGAGTTTAGGGTAATACACTGGAGTTAGGGTTAAAATTTCAACTATCAAAATATCCTCAAACAGGCAGTTGCTTAGTTAAAATGCAGAAGAATAGAAGCATTTTTCAGTCTTTAATACCTTGACGGGCGACTTTCTAGTTATTAATATTTTTTAAATCCTCCTTTTGAAGTCCGTTAAAGAAGAAGGCAATTTTAATGAACAGTATTTAATAAAATGAGAAAAGCATTTTAGTTTTACACAAAATAATAATTTATTTATTTGGAGTAAATGTAACTCACTACTCTTAGATGCCAAAATAAATAAGTAAATGAGCAATAAATAAATTAATAAATAAATAGATGAAAACAAATAAAGGCTTCCTTTAAAAAATATTATTAACTTGTGTTCGTGAAACTTTTCATTTTGTGATTTTTCTCCAAAGAAAGTTTTCACCAAATGAGATTAGAGATATTGTATATGCAATTAAATTTTCTATTAGCTGCAGAACAAAAATGATAGTCATCTGAGCCATCCCAGGAATCAGATGTCGTTTTATTAACGTTTTAAAATGGTTGTAAGCGATGTGATAACCATTTTAAAACAATTATGAAAAGCATTAACGTTACGTGTGTGCCTGGGATTAAAAAATAAGACGTGAAAATTTTATTTCTTTGAATTTATTATTATTATTATTATTATTATTATTATTATTATTATTATTATTATTATTATTATTATTATTATTATTATTATTATTATTATTATTATTATTACAGTAATGGCAAATATTTTCACCACAACATCATACTTAAATGTAACATTTAAAAAGCCCTACCTTTAAGTGTCATATTTAAGTATTTAATGTAGTATAGTCTCCTTCTCTTTTTGAATTTTGAATTACGTTTTCAAAATTAAATTCCATTTTCCCCTACGATTTTCAAAATGTTTTATGAACTTGATTAGGCAATCTTTCAAAACATTGTCATAAAGTTGGAGCAACCCTAACCTAGTAGTGTTGCAATGCTACTCATACACTGCAAATTCCCAGTACATATTGGAAACACATTTATAGCACTTTAACTCGGGATATGTGTTAAATTCAAACTTCGTAAGACATTTGAGAACAGACTGGGGCACATTTGAGAACAGATTGGGCAAACAGTTGGGCGCACTTGCGAAATCATCGTGTTCTCCTTTACAAATATAATTTCAACGACTTTCTTTACTACCAATCAAAAGAATTTCTTAATGTAATACTACTAAAAAATTTGTTGCAATGAGATACCGTGGGTTGCTGTTGCGAACGCCGAGGAAGAAATGCTAGCCTTCTCTGATCGAAGTTTGTTCATAGCCCCACGGCGGTTGACAGCTGCCCCTCGAGATTGCTTAAAAAAAAAAAAAAAAAAAAAAAAACTACAGGTATAATAAAGAGTATGTTTCATAAGAACTGTAAAAAGGGTCTAAAAAGTGTACTTCCAACTGTTCTGGAAGGAAGGAGTCCTGTCAGTGTTCGAAATAGGTTTTCAAATGCGTTCCCAAAAATGTTTAAAAAAATTTCAGAACCAAATAAATGTTCTCAATAATATTTTGAAATATGTTCCGAAAAGTCTTTAAAGTGTTAAAAAAGGGAGGGGGGCAGTAACCATGTTCGAAAAGTGTCTGAATATTTGCGGTTCAGCCTTTAAAATGCTGCCAGGGTAGGTCTGCCCCTACCATAGACAAGTCACCTTAATTTCAACAAAGTCAAATAGAAGGCATTTTTAGAAAAACATGCCTTCGTGAGCTCTGACCTCTACAGAAAGCTCGCTCACGATCGCGGGATATCATGGACATAAACTTTCTCTGTTCTACGTATCTTGCCGAGAAGAATGCATGAAAACAGTATGTTGAAGAACAAGATGCAAACAAATCCTATAGCGACGCCCCCAAAGATGTGGGAGTGCTTTTGGAGGAACTCCTTCACGGCAAAGTAACAGTCTTGGGTATAGGCATTTGTAGTAGGGTCCGCCTGACACTGTGCGGTATTTCGTGAGTCTTGAGACTTGCAACAAGACGCAGGCACCTTTTCAGAGGCCCGTTGGAAGTTGGGGTTCCTTTTCCAGACGTTCTGGCTGTTATCGGCGTCGACTGATATCCCGCAGCACTGGAAAAGCTGATGGACAGTGTCCCAGGCTTGAGTGATTGCCTCATCTTTACTGTACTGTTCGATGGTGTTGAGCATTTCCTGCTTCAGTTCTGTCTCGACTTGGTTCCAGTAGACGTAAGCCAGGATTCCACTCGCCAGCACTGCTATGAAGACGGCTATGAGGATCGTGGCGAACAGGCATAGCATTGTCTTCTTCTCTTTAGAGGCACCGCAGCATCCGAGGAAACTGATGACTACGATCACGACACCACCTACAACCAGGATTATGCCCATGGTGTTGAACAAGCTTACACCTAAGAGACGTTCCATGGAGCCATTTTCCGTTAAGCCCCATATGCCGACACCAAGTATAGCCAAGCCTGCTAACAGGATGAAGAAATTAAAGGCGAAGAGGGTATACTTTATCACGCTGGTACATGCGTCTACCATTTTCTTCTACCCTCAATGCAGCGAAAATTGTCTGAACCTGGAAAATTAAATCAATTGTAGAATTTTAAATTTGTTCAGTCATCTTGAAAAATTCACTTTAACAAAAATCTTGCATTTTTGACTTACACTCTAAAAACTGCGGATTGCATATGACACCTTTTAGAGTGAAAGGTTGTAGCACCAGCGGCACCTCTTTATGGATGACATTTGGCTCCCTATGGTACCCATATGACATCCTTCAGGGTGTCATTTGGCTTCCCATGGTACCCCTATGAATCCCTTAAGGGTGCCGTAGGCGAGTCATAGATAGCCAAATGACACCCTTAAGGTAATGCCACTAGTAGTGTAACGTTTCACCCTAAAAAAGTGCTGTATGCAACCGGTAGTTTTAACAGTCTATTTAAGAAATATAAAACCCTTTTTAAATACCCTGTAATTAAGAGTATCTCGCTGGGAAGATATCTCGCTTCTTCTTTACATAGCTGGTTAGGTGATTAGGGGCTGTCCATAAATGATGTCACGCTTTGGCTTTGAGTGAGTAGAGGATTAATGAAACTGTGACTGTTTGTGAGAAGGGGGAGGGAGGGGGTAACATGAAGTGTGACATCACGCATGCTTATGAAAAACAGTGTAACTTGTCATGAAGGGAATAGAGGGGGTAGTGTGAAGTGCGACATTTTGGGACACAAGAAGATGAGGGTCAAATCTGTTGAGAAAAGTGACATAATTTGTAGACAGCCCCTTACATTGGTGGAAAAGTACACTTGTATGATGGGCCAAAGCAGTCGTTACAAATCCGCCCCCCCCCCAAAAAAAAAAAAGAATATCAGCATAAAAAGACAACTAGGAGCATTATGTTGCCGGTATTTTATAAGATTTCAGAAAAAAAAACCTATCAAATTAAAAATTAATTCTGAGATCGTGTAACAAAATCCTTGGTAAAACATTTGGAAAAGAAAATGGTGAACGTCTAGAAAATTTCTTTTAAATACACGATTGATAATCACCTTATTCCCCCCTCCCATTTTTAACGAATTTTTGCCAATATGTGACTGAAAAATTCCATTTAATTCTGTTCTTTCAGTTTTCTAATGCTTCTTTATCTTTTCTTTACTAATAATAAAGCTGAAAGTCTCTCTGTCTGGATGTCAGCATCTCTGGATGTCTGGATGTCTGTAAGATGTCTGGATGTGTGGATCTCTGTGACGCGCATGCGCCTACACCGTTCGGGTGATTTTCATGAAATTTGGCACAAAGTTAGTTTGTAGCATGGGGGTGTGCACCTCGAAGCGATTTTTCGAAAATTCGATGTAGTTCTTTCTCTATTCCAATTTTAAAAACAAAATTATCATAATTTGGACGAGTAAATTACGAAATTATCATGACGTGGAATGGGAGAGCGAATGAACATAGCCTATTGGCGAGAAATTCATCATCCATTATTTGTAAATGTACAGGCGAGCCGAATGACTTTTTAATCTTCAACTACGGGCAAAGCCGTGCGGGTACCACTAGTTATGAATAAAATTAGTAAATGTATGTGTGATTTTTCTTTCAGCTGATAGAATCATTTAATCTAGTGTTTATTTTCAACGTTTCTTCTGGACCTCTTATTCAATGAATATGTTATTCATCGCATAGTCGTAGAGATATAGTTGTTTGGGACACTTTGTATTCGCTTCAAGACAAGAATCTGGCTGTTCATAATGTGTGTGTTTGCGTGCTTGTGCGCGCGTATGCGCGTGTGTGTAAACCGAAACGATACATTCGGCCTTTGATAACAAAGAGGTTTTTGTTCTAGGAGCAATAAATACTAGGGTTTAAAGGAAAAAAAAAAGGTTTTGGAAACTTTTATCAAATGCAAAATAACATGTTGCTTTTACGAGCTGTATCGCGAAGTAAAAGACTTCTAACCTTTTCATTTTTACTAATACCTACAGCTGTAGGAATAGTGTTTATATTTCGAAATGTAATATGTTATCGTCGTATGATTATATTTCAAAAATATTTTAAGGACTGAACACAATTCCGAGTTGTTGCTTATTACTTAGACTTTCATTTTTTTATTTGTAATACTATTTCGTAACTTCATGGTATAAACTAGAACTTTTAAGATGAAACTGGTGGTCAGTCATACACACAAGTATTTACCACTGCAATCAGAAACACTGCTTGGAGGCTTATAGCTCTGAAACATTATTTTGAACTGTCTACGAATTCTAGATTTATTCTTGTGAATCCATTTTATTAACAAAAATTCATATCCTGTTAATAAATGTTTGCAAATGATTTGTTTTTTAACCGATTTCAAAAGGGAAGCAGTAATCAGTTCTTACCGTTATGCATTTTTTTTTTGTTTGTTTGCTTGTAAGCCCCCACTGCGCGAATATAGTTTGACCATATTTATTCTTTAGAAAGAAAGTTATGGGTAAAAAAACAGTGCCTTTAATGTGATTTTCCTATTTTATATGATTAAACACAGAACTCGTCGTTGGAAAAAAAAAAAAAAAAAAGAAGAAGAAGAAGAAATATGTTATGGACTTTTTAAACTGATTTATAGAAAAAATCTTACTAACATTCAGATACCTGGAAATTGCCCTAAAAAGTAAAAAATAGTTTCATTATTTAAACACCATCAGTAGCATTTTTAAAAATGATTTTTGAAGTCGGGGCAAAAACGATAGGTAAAATCTTACAATCAATACATCAAATACATCGCCGTTAAAACATGCGTTAACATTTTATTTCCAAGAAAGACTACATTTAGGAAAATATTTTTACAATTTGATCGCCAAATTCGATGATAATTTTGTAGGAATTTCTGTGCTTTTTTATCAGACAATTAGAAAGGAGGATTTTGATTTTTGGAAATAATTTTAATTATCGCCAAAATTTTTGACTTAAAAGACTAAGCGATAATGTATTTCGGCCTTTTGCCAGACGTTGCCAGAATGAAACCACCATTGAACGAAGTTAAATGTCAGCCCCCGATTCTAAGGTCGATCTATCCGTAGAACATGCCAAATTGGTGGAAAAAATTTCTATTTCTAAAATCGCTTTGTCATTTTTGCTCCTCATGCTTAAATTAAAAATTTTAATGGAATTTCTCATGTTTGTTAATGATTTTTTTTTTTTAATGTTTAGAGGTATGGTACTTAAATAATAACTCCACCACTAATGCGCCAATAAAGAGCTATCATTTGGGCATTTGTTGTCGCAGGCGCACGCATTTATCTTTTTTTATTCCTTGTCACCTTGTTTTGGCAATAAGAGAAAACCGCCAATTACTATAAAAACCGCCAAATATGTATCTTCGGTGACGTGAATACGAAAGTACCGGTACATTTTATATTTTAATGGCTTCATTTTCATTATTCGGCAGGTTTTTTTTTTTTTTCATTTTAATGTAACTTTTAATCTTATGTAATGGCTTGTTTTGCTTAAAACATAGCATTTTAACTTCTCGCAACATTGATTTTGGCGACGGTTTAAACGCAAGCAGACAATCGCTTTGTTTTAACTAGTCATACAAAGATTCTGAAAACATGCCAAGTGATGATTCTCACTTATAATCATTTCATTCTGGCAGACTAAATGAGCAAGACTGATATATATCGGCACCCAGGTTTTGACGTCAAAAAATACGGCGACAGTTAAAACAATTGCCAAGAATCTTAGCTATTAAAACGTTTCCGGAATAAATCTTGTCGAGCAGATTGGACGTTTTTGATATAATTTTTTCACAGCATTTCAATATACAGTGGCTCCCAAAAGTGTTCGTACACCTACGACTTTCAATGAAATTGTTCATTATCCATTGGTTAGAATTAATATTTCGGAAAAGGTATTTTACTATAAGATCTATGATCTGTTTTTAACAAATCTACATGAACATTTTTAATAAAACATTAAAAAATATTTTTTAAAAAATCAAAAACCGAAAATTGCCGGAAATTTTATGTCACAAAAGTCTTCGTACACTTTGAAAAAATGTCAAAAAATTGGTAAATAATCTAACTTTTTACAAAGTTATTATTTAGTAGAATATCATGCAGTATCAACAACAGCTTTTAAACGTCTGGGAATAGATTTCATTGTTTTTTCTTTCTTTTTTGTGCAATTTCTGAGTAAGTATTCAGCCGCACTTCGAGTCTTACTGTTTCTAGTTCGCTTTTCGTTTCAATGGTGTATTTTCGTAATCTAGCCACCAGATATCTCCAAATATGTTCCATTAAGTTTAAATCTAGCGATTGAGGAGATATTTCTAAGCTTAAGGGCAATTTTTGAGGCACCAAACGCAAGCGTGTGCTTCTTATCGTTATCTCGATAAAAAACAAAGTTGTTTCCGATTACCAAATTTTGGGCTAATAGTTTAAAATTATTTTTTAAAATATTTAAATGAACAGCATGATTTATTATTGCATCAAAAAATTCCAAATTTCCAAGTCCTGATGCTGTTATGCACCCTCACACAAGAACGCCTACACCATCCTGATTAACTGATCCAACTAAGTTCTTAAGATTAAATTCCTTATTTTTTTCTTCTCTTGACAATTATACAACAATTTAACCCAAAATATTTAATTTATTTTCATCGATAAGTAAGACGTTGTTCCAAAATATTTTGAGCTTATTTATCATTGATTTTACGACGGAAAGCGTAAGTTTATAGTTTTTCGCAGGAACAAGAAAATTTTTGCGGGAAGAGGTCCCCTTTAATCCAGCTAATCAGAGAACTTGGCGAACAATTTTAAGTGAAAACTAAACGTAAAATGTTTCATTCAATTCTGCAGAAACTTTTTCAGCACTCAAATGTGTATTTTTCATAATTTTTTTAACTGTAAACCTCCTATCACGCTTTGTTAACTTTGCCAGTTGACCTTTTCTTACCTTGTTTTCGATCCGATTCTTGTCTTTAAAGCATTTTATCAAGCACTTCACTATGGAATGGTATTAATTAACTAATTTAGAGACATTTCAAACCAATTTATGGCAACTGTGAGGGGAAAAATCAAATTTCGAATCATGTTTGTTGTTTTCTACGCATACCTCCATTTTAAAATAATAAGCAGAATATTAGCGAATAAATAAACAAAAAAATCAAAGGCAAATGACTTTACAGTGTCTTTACAATGCAAAAACAATAAAAAAAACCACATATGATAATTATAATTATGAATTTATTCGAAAATATTTCAGTGTACGATGACTTTTGTGACGTATTTTTTTCTGTCTCTTCGTTTTTTGACAAATTTCAAAAATAAAATCTGGCAATATTTTGAAAAAAACTGCTGGGTTTTATTCAGAATGGCATAAGAATGATGTGAAAAAAAATTGGACTTCATATTCAAATTCAGTTTTGCGTTCTTTTGGTTTTACTACAAAATTTCAAGGTGTACGAACACTTTTGGGAGCCACTGTACATATATCGAAGTATAGAGAATAAAATAATGTACACTGAAAATATCCATCTATTTGTGAAAAGTACCAAGTATGTAGGCCTTCCTTTTTACAGAAACAGAAATACGTTTCATTAAAGACAGTCAAATGTTCCTACATACCCAAAGACTTGCACCGCTGCCAAACTGTACTCTAAATAGGATGTTACTCCTGAAACCCAAGCAGTAATTCAGATGTTACACCATGCGTATGCATACAATACAAATAAAACAAAAAACCCCAACATAGCACAAAGCTTTTAGGTCCATTTGAAATGGCAAACTGTGGATTAAATTAGTCAAGTAAATGAAACAGATGTCAATGGATTTATATGTTTTCACGTTGTAATGTTGCACTTGCCACTATGAAAGTATTACTTAAAAAAGCTTGCTTGCAAGACTGAAGTGCTCGCAAGGCTAAAACAGATCTAACAATTAGTCAAAAGTAATCGTAGGAGATGAATTAAAAATGAAGAATTTAAGGGAATATTTCTCTGCAGAAATTGTAAGATCGTTTCTCAAATTCATTTTTTAAAGACTATTTTTGAGCAATCACGATTGCTTATTGTTCTCACTTGACCGTTTTTGGCGTCCGTGCCTTTTTCAGCTTGGACCAGGGCTGCAGCACCACCGTCCACCGGCGGCGGCGCGGCTGGTCCTGAGCACTGTCCCCCGAAATCCACTTTTGCTGGGCGGTGGCGTCCATGTCCCACACACACGAACGCCTACACACACACACACACACACACACACACACACACGAACGCCTACACACACACACACACACACACACACACGAACGCCTACACACACACACGAACGCCTACACACACACACACGAACGCCTACACACACACACACACGAACGCCTAAACACACACACGAACGCCTACACACACGCACGAACGCCTACACACACACACACACACACACACGCACACCTACACACACGCACGTACACAACACTCACTCACACACATGCATACATACACTTACGCACCCACGCACCCACACACATGCGCCTACACAAACACACACGCACGCCTACACACACACATGAACGCCTACACACACACACGAACGCCTACACACACACACGAACGCCTACACACACACGAACACCTACACACACACGCACGTACACAACACTCACTCACACACATGCATACATACACTTACGCACCCACGCACCCACACACATGCGCCTACACAAACACACACGCACGCCTACACACACACATGAACGCCTACACACACACACGAACGCCTACACACACACACGAACGCCTACACACACACGAACACCTACACACACACGCACGTACACAACACTCACTCACACACATGCATACATACACTTACGCACCCACACACCCACACACATGCGCCTACACAAACACACACGCACGCCTACACACACACATGAACGCCTACACACACACACGAACGCCTACACACACACACGAACGCCTACACACACACGAACACCTACACACACACGCACGTACACAACACTCACTCACACACATGCATACATACACTTACGCACCCACGCACCCACACACATGCGCCTACACAAACACACACGCTCGTGATTGCGAAAAACATAATTTGAATTCAAGATGCCAAAAATTCAAATTAATTTTTTTTTTCTGTTTATTTTTTCTGTCATAATACTTGCGTTTTTTTTAATTAAATTTTAGAACTTCTGGAGGATGCAAGTTTTAAGTTTGATATCAAAAACGAAGCTTTATCATCGACGAATAATATCGTCTATGATATTTATTAGTTTTATCTATAGACATTAGGGTGGTTCGAAAAAATCGATTTTTTTATTTCGGAATCGCGTTACCTCTCAAAAGTTGTAGTTTGATATCCTCAATCGGTGGGGGGGGGATGGGGGGGATTTTAAGTTGACACCTTTGGTTCGCGCATGATTCAGAAATATGTAAAAAATTGAATTTTCCAAAAAATAATAAATTTTTTTAAAAATATTTTTGTAAAGCAACAGCCATAAGGAATCAGTATATAGCGTAGTTTGAAACTAAAAAAAAAATAATATTTTAAAGCTTTTACATACTAAGATCTTTCTTTTGCATGTATGCCTTAAATTGGGCTAAAATCTCCTGAATTTTGAAGCCTAATTTAAGGCGCATGTGCGAACTAAGGATCTTATTTAAAAGCTATAAAACATTTTTTAGGTTCAACCTACGCTGTAAACTGACAGTTTATGACTGTTGCCTTACGAAAAAATATAAAAAAACTAATTTAATTTTTTCCCAATTAAAGATACCAAAATACAACTTTTGAGAGGTAACGCGATTCCAAAGGGAAAAAAAATCCGTTTTTTTTTTCAAACCACCCTATTAGACATGGTCCGATAAAAACTAGAATCCTAATCGACTGGAAAATATTTTAAGCGCCAGACAAATCAGGAAAAAATACTAACCTCAAACTATTCTAAAGACACATTTGTTTGTTCTAAAACCGCAGTTACTAAAAATAAATTGAACGCTGAAGAATTTAAACTACAACTATACAAATGTGTAGGCACCATTCTGTTTCATTGTAAAGCAACAACTTTCTGAGATTAATTAGTGTTTTAAGAACTAAATTCTTTTATTCTGAATTGAATTTCAAACTGCACACTTATTTAATGATTTTCATCTTTCACAGACATGCTGAACGATAGTAATACATTATTTAGAAACAAAATTAGGAAATGTTTATGATTGAAAAATCTAAATTTTACTGGTATCAATAAAATTTAACTTTTAAAATGTCATTTTTCTTGGAATTTTCAATGTTAACAGAAACAGGGATTAATTAATTAAAAATTATACTCTTGTTGGGTTTTTTTCTCTCGTTCTGAAAGAAATAAAAGTCAAACTTTTTTTGAGCAATCACGATTGCTTATTGTTCTCCATTTGACTGTTTTGAATTCTTTTCATTTTATTTTCCCACCAGCACCCTCTGCCAGCACCACCGTCGCGTCGACCGGCCTCACGATGCTGCTCCTCTTGCGAAAACAATCTCCAGGTTGCGTCCATATCCTACACACATACACATACACACATTCATGCCTGCACAGACACAAACACATATGCCTGCATACACACACACGAACGCCTACACACACACGCGCGCGCGTACAAACACAGCACTGCATACACAACAGGCACACACATGCATACATACACACATACACACGCAGCCACACACATGCGCCTACACAAACACACACGCGCATTCATGCTCACACACGCTCGTGATTGCGAAAACATAATTTGAATTCAAGATACCAAAAATTCAAATTAATATATATATATCTTAATATATAAAAATCTTCTGTGCGTACGTTTGTCACCATAAGGCTTTTAAACGACTGGACCGATTTTGATCAAATTTTTTGTATGTAATTAAGTTGTGGCAAGCATGGTTTTGAAGCGCGATGGATCAAATCGGAAACGTTTTTGTTAATTAATTAATTAATTTAAACATTGGATGGTAAAATCTCCCAAATGATTAGTATTTATTTTAACCTATTGTTGAGCGAGAACTGAAATAAATATTTAACCCGTTGCCAAAGGACAATAAGAAAGTCACCTCTGCTTTTTATAATGAAATTTCCTACTGTGATATGTCAATTGAGAATAGATAAAACGTAGAGAGTGAGAGTAAAGCCTTCGTTTCTTAAAAGCAACGATTTTAGTTCCCGTGATATATTTTAAAGTAAAGTACTGCAAGGTTCACGCAAAACGTGTATTCTGTTGTCGTAGTTGAACCGTGTGACCGGATTGGTGCTTTAGGTTTTCCTGACTAAATGATCAGAAAGTACTGTACCTAGCAAAATTTGTTTCTCGGCTGAATTCCATCTGAGTTTTGGCACCAATGTCAAGAATACTTTAAAGATTATCTAACTAATCAGTACATTATTAAAAGAAAAGATGATGGAATTTAAAGACGAAGCAAATTTTATTTCCGTCCAGATAAATTACAACAGGGTAGTTCTGTACACAAAAGATCAGTGCAGTTGAAGAGCTATATCTTTGATGGAAAGTACAAATTAGGCAATATATGAAGCTTAAAAAGTTTTGGTTCGAAAAATCGGACCATTAATCGGTCGGAGTTGGCTTCTCTCACTGATCGGCTGGATTCCAGTAACGTGGTGGCTTGGCGACTTTGGCTATAAACAATAGGGTTGCACGATCATTTGTTTACATTTTAAAGCTACTGTTAATGTAATTTATTGTATTTTTTGTTTGTTAGGCGAAATATTTCAAATTGCAAAGAATTGTTTTTCGTTTTTAAAGAATTTTTAGTCATTTTAGTTGAAGAGTGTTTATTTTACATCGGGAGGGGAGGGATAAGTGTTTTTCACTTATTCAGACACTTTTTTACCTTAACATTTTTTTAAACGCTATCCTTTGGATTCTTTTATTCTTTTTCATATGGGGATGTTGCAGCGGGATTTCCCGTTTGTTCTAGATAGGTACAGGAACTAACCATTAAGTACGGGAGAAAAAATAGTTAATAATGCTAACAAAAAGTTAATAAAACAACTGCTCACTGGGCATTAGATAAATCAAGTTGTAATAAATACGCATTCTGACACCAAGCAGCTTAAAACATTTTTTTTTACTTAATTTTTTCAACAAAACGGTTCAAACACTTGACAGTTTATTGAAATTTTTTAACTTTTCAATCTACAAAGTTTGAACAGAACAACGTCTGTTGGGTTCTCTAGTATATATATATATATATATATATACATACATATATATATATATATATATATATATATATATATATATATATATATATATATATATATATATATATATATATATATATATATATATATATATATATATATATATATATATATATATATATATATATATAATTTTTTTTTTGTAGTCGCCCGAACGACCTAGTGGCCGGGAAGCGCCTGAATGAATCAACTACTAGCATATATTTTTGTTGAACAACATTTCTGTTCTTCAGAGCCAGACTAGCTAAGTCCAAAAATTGTGATTTTCCGTTTATTAAAATATTGTATGTAGAATCTCATTCCATGTGAACTTAGTTCTAAGAAAAATATCCTTTGTAATTTTTACCGGTATTAAAAGAACGCGCTTCCTATCCTTTGCATGCGCCAGACAAACGTTTTTCCTCTCTGCTATAAAGTAGCGATTATGTGACTTGCGTTGCTCTGGCTCTGAGGTATGGATTTTTTACTTAAATGTAACATTTATAAAACCTCAATTTTAAGTGTCATGTTTAAGTCTAAGTTTATCCTTCTAAATTGCCGTATGTTTCTTTTCGAACATAGAATTAAGTTTTAAAATAAAATTACGTTTCCTTCTAATATTAAAAAAATTCTATCATTTTTTATGAAATTACTCAGGGAGATGCTTATTAATCTTTACTAATAATAAAGATGAAAGGCTGGATGTTTAGATGTCTGGATGTCTGTGACGCGTATAGCGCCTAGACCTTTCTAGCCTAGAATGGGGGTGTGTACCTCGAAGTGATTTATCGAATATTCGAGTTTGTTCCTTTTCTATTCCAATTCTATGAACATTTTACCGAGCAAATTATCATAAGATGGTCGAGCAAATTACCATAACATGGACGAGCAAATTGCCATAACCTGGATGAGCGTCAACTACCGTAACATGGGCGAGCAAATGAACGTAGCATATTGGCGAGAAATTCATCATCCATTATTTGTAAATATACAGGCGAACCAAATGACCTTTTCATTTTCTACTACGGGCAAAGCCGTGCTGATATCGCTACTAGTCTAATATTTATAGATGCTTTTACTTTATGCTTTCCTTATTTTTAATTGACAAACTACGCTAAAAGAATCACACTTTAAGCACAAGTAAGTTTCAAAATATTTTGCGAGCGGTTTTCCTTCTAGACAAGCTTGTGAACTTCTGCAGCTGTTGATGTTCTGTTTTTGCCGCTAAAGAAGATATTCTCAAAGAAACAATGCGAAAGCTAAAGAGTGTAAAACCTCACTAAATGTTTTAATCCTTTAGGCTGTTAATGGGCAGATGCAACATTTTTTTCAATGTCTTAATCTTTTTTCATGCTCGAAGAGCGATGCTGAAGCACATTTTCAAATTAGCAAGAGTAAATTTCTTTTATTCTTGCTAATATTTTAATTTTTATTCGGCATTATCCTATCATGAATCATGATGTGGTCTCTAAAATTGCGTTTAGTGGAGTTTACTTTCTTTTAAATATTCTATTCTTTTTAATATGCATGACAGATTTTTGCATAAATTCGATATAAAAGCTAGTGCAACACGAAAAAGCATTTTTTTTTTACGTATTAGTGGCACCCGCTCGGCTTTGCCCGCAGTGGAAAATTAAAAGGTCTTTTGGTTCGCCTGTATATTTACAAATAATGGATGATGAATTTCTCGCCAATTGGCTTGCCCATTACGTTACGGTTACACGTTATGATTACTTTTTAATTTACTCGTCCATCTTATGATAATTTTGCTCGGGAAAATGTTCTTAAAATTGGAATAGAAAAAGAACAAAATCGAATTTTCGAAAAATCGTTTCTAGGTACACACCTCTATGCTACAAATTAATTCTGTGCCAAATTTCATGAAAATCGGTCGAACGGTCTAGGCGCTATGCGCATCACAGAGATCCAGACACAGAGAGAGATCCCGACAGAGAGATATCCAGACAGAGAGACTTTTAGCTTTATTATTAGTAAAGAAGACCTGCGTTTGGTCCAGTGAGGTTTCAAAACTGAAGAGGGAAAAGGGCATCGTTCACATAATGTGTTTTAATTTAATTCGTGCGAATTCTATTCGCAACTCTAGAGCTCGAATACGCTGCGGTGATTAATAAAATTGACAAAAAAGGTAAAACATTGCGTTCCACGTGTTCCATTTTGGGCAAAACAAGCAGTATGTTATGTGTATTTTTTTATTATTTGCGTAATTCATCATTTGGAGTCGTCATCCGCAACAGCGTAACATCAAAGATAACTGCTAAAAAACTGTGAGCACACATTTCATTTACCTTGTTCTGAGTAAATTCGAATAAATATTAGTTTTTCATTTCGATGAAAAAAAGTGGACTTAATAACATTGGCTGGACACTGGGGCCATGCTGAAAAACTACTGCTTTTCCGTAACCTAATTCCACAAAATTGATTTAAATGACCTTGTTACTACAGCATCTAACTGAAATGGAGAGTATGCAAATAAATATTCTTGAAAGTATTAATCGCAGAACGGATTGAATCCAGAAAGAACGTTAAGAATTTGAACAATAAAAAATAAAAGCTTGGAATTTTTATTGCTGAAATAGGGCGCCAACTTTATTTTATTGCTCTGCAAAAGCTGTCATTATCGATGGAAGAGTTTCGTCAAAAATCTGTTTAGGGGTTATGATTTTAGTATTGTGTCAAAGAATAATGTATTTTGAGAAGATTTCGCTTATCAGTTAAATCATTTCCATGACGAATGAATTAAATGCATGATCATTTAAAACAGAACTGTCACTACATATCCGTGAGCATTTTGTACATGATTCACGCAGCATAGCATGACAGAATTTTATCATTTAGTTGAGAAATAGAAACATATGATACAGCAGGAATTAAAATCAACCGATTCGAAGAAATAACTCAATTATAAAAATAAAACAATTTGCACCAGCTAAATAAAAGAATGAAATATCATCTTCCTCTTTTGATATTCAATCATATAGTCACAGAAATAAATTATCTAGTATTGAATGTTACTCTTGACAGTCTTACGGTCACGTATGTGCACTATATGACAAAAATGTCAACAAATGCCGGAAATGTCACGAAACTTGATGTAATAAGTACTAATGTATAGAAAAAAACAGTGCAAAATGAAAATGTTGTTTGAAGTGAACCAAAAATTTATGAATATCGAATTCAACATCGTGAAAATAGCTGCTTCAGAAACATCTTATTGTGTGTTTTGCATTAATATTTTACTTTCGTAATACTTTTTTATTTCTCATCTCTTTCTACATCGGTCAGAATAACCAAAAGACTTTGAAAAATCATTTCAAAAGAATGAAGAACAAAAAAATCATACATACGAACAAAAATTTCTGTCGTTTACCATGCTTAGAAGCAATTTATACGTTACGGCGTGCGTTTGTTTTACCTTTTTCATCCGCCATTAGAGAGTGACTGCAGCGTCCCCTATAGTTTGTTCACTGTAAAAACGATTCAGAAATATTCCTGAAAAATAATAGGCAGCTGATGTGCCCAATTTCTGCCAGTAACATATCTCGCAAAAACCAGGAAAGTTTTCTGCCAAAATTTAGTTACCTCCCTGAAATTATCCTGAAAAAAACAGAAATCTGCCCGTTTAAAGCCAGCCATGTCTCTGGAACTTAAAAATAATTTTAGGTAGGGATAATATAACAGCTTGGAACATTCCCAATTTATCAAGGAAGTTCCAAAAGCAATATCGCAGACATGGCCAAAGCTAAGCCAGAACTGCAAGTAAGTATCAAGCATTTCACTTGATTGTAATTCTTGCAAAGCTGCGTAGCCCACAGACTTATTCGCTCCCTTTGAGAACTTAATCAGTCTGGACGAGCCTAATCAAACTGAAGCCGATACACTTTATAAATACTCTCAGTTAATCTTTAAACTGGGAGCTAAAAATATTTTTCACAACAGAGTAAAGTTTTTATCCGGTTAACTTGTAGCAATACAAGAGACTTTTTGACAATGATACTTGATCTTTCCAGAAAGTGGATAAAAACCATTGAAATTCCGAAACGTTATTCGGAAATACTCAGTGACGTTTCGGAATTTTTTTACAGTGTTGTAGTTGCGAATTATTATCACGTATAAGATCATGTGAAATTATTCTAAACAAATGAAAATGTGTTATTCGGGTAAAAATGGTTACTAGTGATTACTATCTAAAGTTTTATTTATTTAGCTGCATACTTTTAATAACTATGTTGTGGCAACAAATAAAATTAATTTTACCACATCATGTTCTAAATACAAAGGGTCGTTTCCGAAATTTTGAAAGTTTTTTTTTCCTCTGAAAGAGCATGCTTAAAAACATAGGATTTGACCATTTTTTAAATATTTTGGCAAAGTTTAATATTTTTTAAAAATTATTTTATTCTATGCGCGGATTCAATTTATTTTTTTTTAGATTCTGCACATGACATCACAACTGATAAAATGCTATTCAGTGATGCTATTAGCGCAGAGCGCCATATTTAATTCGTTTCTTTACTCACATATACTGGCAACGATGTGGTTGATAGCAAGCGTATACCCCAATATTTAATTCACTTCTTAATTATCATAATCTGGAAACGTGGTAGACAGATGCGCCAAAGTTCATCATTTGTGACGTCATAAAGACCGCGCCTTATTTTCAACATCGGACATTTAAAAAAAATAATTAAAAATTAAGCGTTGGGAATTTGAAAGTTTTTCACTCTCCATGTCATTTTGTTTTCTTGCTCATACTATCAACTTCAGTAGCTAAGAGTAGTACTTTTGACTGAAGGAATCAACCCCATTTAGTGCAGTTCATTCGAAGTTGAATTAAAAGGTATATTTGTGTTTCGAGCTAATTTCATGTGAATTTTATCACTCAGTCGATTTAAATCAAGCGAAATTTTTGTGAACTATTTTTAGTGAAACGGTTTTTCTTATTCAATTTTCAGTCTTCAAAACAATCATTCTTTGTTCCGAAACTTCAGGAAATTAACATCTGTGAAAACGTTACTTCTATTTTATTTATAACAAATAAAAGGATTTATTCATAATACATTTAGTAGCATTATTAGAAAAACTCATGCATTATTAGAAAAACTCATGCTCCTTTTTGCAGAAAATTACTTTACATATTATTTTAAAAATTTCACCACATTTTATTTATATGTTCATGATCATACTGAAGTGGAGTTTTGCTTTAGGACTCACACTTTTTCTTAAACAGCAGGAAAAAAAGTAAAAAAAAAAAAAATAAATAAATATTAATTTGAATTTTAGCTTCTTGAATTCAAATTATGTTTTTCGCAATCACGAGTGTGTGTGTGTGTGTATTTAGGGGTGTGTGTTTGTGCCCAGGCATGAGTGTGGGGTTATGTGTGTGTATAGGAATTTGTATGTATGCGTGTGTTTGTGTCTTTATGCAGGCATGAGAGTGTGTGTGTGTGTGTGTGTGCAGGCATGAGTGTGTGTGTGCAGGTGTGTGTATGTATGTGTGTGTGCAGGTGTGTGTATGTATGTGTGCTTGCAGGTGTGTGTGTGTGTGCAGGTGTGTGTATGTATGTGTGCTTGCAGGTGTGTGCAGGCGTGTGTATGTATGCGTGTGCGTGTAGGATATGGGCGCAACCTGGAGACGGTTTTCGTTAGAGGAGCAGCATCGTGAGGCCGGTCGACGGTGGTGCTGGCAGAGGGTACTGGTGGGAAAATAAAATGATAGGACGCCAAAACAGTCAAATGTAAGCAATGAGCAATCGTGATTGCTCAAAAAAAAAACATTCTTTTGTAGCGAAATGAACTACAATAATCTTTGGATGATTAGTATATGAAGTAATTGACCAAACACTTAATTTTAATGTAATAAAAAAACCGTGGGGTGCTGTCTATTTGCATTTTTGCATGGACAACAAATGGAAGAAATTCAAGACAACTGAAATATTGAACAAAAAAAAAAAAAAAAAAAAAAAAAAAAAAAAAAAAAATTGAACAAAAAAAAAAATTTAATTTGAATTTTGACCTCTTGAATTCAAATTATGTTTTTCGCAATCACGAGTATGTGTGTATGTAGTCGTGTGTGTTTATGTGTGTGTGGGGGATATGTGAGTTTGTGTGTAGGGGGTATGTGTATGTGTGTGTAGGCATGCGTGTCTGTGTGCAGGCATGAATGTGTGGGTAGTTGTGTGTACACTGTAAAAAAATTCCGAAACGTTACTGGTTATTTCCGTGGAACGTTTCGTGATTTCAGAAGTTTTCACCTATTTCCCCAAAAAATCAAGTATCTTCGCCAAAAAGTTTCCTGAATTCCTAAAAGATGCACGAATGCAGACCTTGCACTGGTGTGAAAAATATTTTTTGCTACCAGTTTAAATATTGACGGAGCGTGTTTATTAAGTGTATCGGCTTTAGATTGCTTATGGCCCGTCCGGATTGACTAAGCTTCCAATGGGAGCAAATAAGTCACTGGATAGCTACAGCTTTGCGAGCCAGGAATTGCAGGCAAGGAATACACTTGGTTCTTGCTTGCAATTTTCGCGTAGCTTGGCCGTGGTTGCTCTAATATTTCTGGAGCTTTCTTGGTAAATCAGGAAGGTACAAATTAAATAAATTAAATCTATTTGATTATTCTAGAAGGTTCACGACTGGCTTTAATAGGGGAGATTTCTCAATATTTCAGAAAGGTTACTGACTTTTATCGGAAAACGTTCCTGGTTTTTGTAAGATATGTTACTGACTGAAATTGGGCACATCAGCTGCCTATTATTTTCCAGGAACTTTTCTGAATCGTTTTTACAGTGTATGTGTTTGTTTGTGTGTGTGTATGTGTAGGTGTCTGTATGCATGCGTGTGTGTATGTGTTTGTGTATGTGTGTAGGCGTATGTGTGTGTATGTGTTTGTGTAGGTGTATGTGTGTGTATGTGTTTGTGTGTGTCTATGTGTTGTTGTTGTGTATGTATGCGCGTGTGTGTAGGATATGGATGCAACCTGGAGACGGTTTTCGCTATAGGAGCAGCATCGTGAGGAGCCGGTCGACGGTGTTGCTGCAGAGGGTGCTGGCGGGAAAATAAAATCATAGGACATCAAAACAGTCAAATGGAAGCAATAAAAAAAAAATCGTCTGCGCATATGCATATCTCTATGTAGAAATATAAATGACTTCGAATTTATCTTCCGAAAACTGAATACCTAAATTAAAACTCTAGAGTGAAAATAAAAACAAGTCATATTAACAATAATTATTTCACAGTTAAAACCATGGCTGCGGAGTCGGAATCGGGGTCAATTTCATTTTGTGATAAAGGAGTCGGAGTCGAATATCCAAGAATCTTAGTCAGTCATTTTTCCTCCGTGTATAAATTTTTGCCAAAGCTACAAAGTCAGAGTCGAAGTCGGGGAGTCGGACCTAAATTTTGGCATGAAATTAGTTAAAAACAATTGTAACGCATGTTCTAATTGCTTTGGAACATTGAAACAAATTTTGTCTGATGTAGAAAATCAAAGGCTTTTATAGATATTTTTAAATAGTTTTTGCGAGCATTTTTTAATATATTTTTAAAAACTTTTTCTTCTTCACATTGTTATATTTATGCCAAAATATTGGTTAAAATTGGAAAAAAACCAACAACTAATAGTTAATTAATTAATTTGATTATAGAATATTGCATTGTCATCGGGTCTGAGGTCGCGTGCCAAATTTCAGAAGAATCCGATGGCAGGAAATGGGCGAAATTTGAGTTGCGAGATTCTGTTACAAGATACATGGATACTTATATAGATACAGGTGAAACTTATAAAAGCGTGTTAATAAAAATAGTGTTTCGCATCATCAGATGGACTCACTTCTCTTGGTTTTTTAACCCCGACACACAAAGGAAGGGGATTATAAGTTTGACATGTCTGTGTATCTGTGTGTCTGTTTGTGGCACTCTAGCGCCTAAACGGATATGGACCGATGTTGAAAAAAAAAAAATGTTCTAAAGCAGAGTTGATCGAGAGTGTTCTTAGCTAGGTTGCATCTTTGGATGACATTAATTAACGAAGATATTAATGTAAAACCTCTAAAAGGTTTTCGCTATTTTTGCAGTGAAAACATAGTTAAAAACTTTTTAATTTAATACAAAATAAAGAGATTTTTTTCTGCGTCTGATAGAATGTGTTTGGAACTTCCATGTTTCATAGAATTCGAATTATAGCCCTTTTTAAAGCATATTTAAATAAAAAATAAGCCTTTATTCACGCGATTGATCACCGAATTCATTAATGGCCGACAAGGGAATAAAACGCAATGATTTAAAGATTTTATCTGTTGTCAGTTTCTATTTAATTACGAATCAAATACTTGACATTGATTTTGAATAATATAAGGTTTTAAAAATTATTTTTCAATTTTCCCTCTTGATTCTACAGCTGCGACTCCGTCGGGGGTTTTTTAAATTTTTAATTTTACCGTTATTATAACTTGGAAGTATCATTTGCGTTAAATTTCCTTATTTTAGGCTTGAAATAGCTCGATGGTTTTACATTTATTCACAACAACAATTTTTTGTATTTAAAACTAAAATATTCAACAGCCGTGTGTACAAATGATTTTTAGACAGCTTTGCTACTTCTGTCGTATACAACAAAGTCCTTTCAATGTTATTATCTGAAGTTAAATCTGAAATATTCATCTCACTAGCATGCATTAATTATAATTAATTTGGTGTTCCAAGATCTGTGGGCAACTTTAAATTCTTGAAGACGCAAGAGTCCATTAAATTTTCGTTCCTCATTAACCTTAAGACATGCATGATCAACATGGTCGCTGAGCCAAACAATTCGTAGGAGAAACACTCTCAATGTTAAATACTTGATTAAGTTAATTCGTAGTGTTGACGCTTTTAATTAAACTTCTCGCATGGAAACGAACACTTATTTTAAGTGCTTAAAGGCATCATAACAGGGAAGAAACTTTTAAGCTTCAGGTGAAACAGAATAATTTTCAGAGTCTAAACTATGCTTACGGCACTTGTAAGTTACGTTAATAATTTGAAACATACAAGTTGTTACATTGCATTCAGACCATTCGTCGAGAGGGGGTTATATTTTGGGCCGATGGTCTTCATGCTTTGTCGTGTCACGGAGCTACAGTTAAACTCGGTTAATACGATAATCCACTCTGTTAATATGATAATAATGTCAAAAATCCACGAATTTGTTCTTATTAGCCGTTATTCGTAACAACTGTAAATAAATAATACTGTAAAAAATAAAAACAAAGAAATTCTTACCTATGTTTATAAAATACAACTACTAATACACACATTGTAATCTATTAGCATGTTCAGAAAAAATCACTTATTTCTTATAAATGAATGTTTTCGAAAACTATTGAATAAGGATGATGGCAATCGACAATCGTGGAACAGGTAGTAACTCACAATGAAAGATGAACAGTTTTATCTCCGAGTAAATTGAAATGTATACAGATAATGTGTGGGCGTTATTTTCTATGAGAAATATTTAATATTTTCTTCTAGATACACAATGGGACTTCTATTACCTAACAAAATGATCACTGTAAAAACGATTCAGAAACGTTCCTGAAAAATAATAGGCAGCTGATGTGCCCAATTTCTTCTAGTTAAATATCTTGGAAAAACCACGAACGTTTTCTGCTAAAAGTCAGTAACCTTTCTGAAATTAACCTTGAAACTTTCTGAAGAAATGCGAAATATCCCCTGTAGCCAGTCATGTCTCTAGAACCTTCTAGAAAGATTAATTAGGTTTAGTTAAATTGATTAAAACCTACCTGATTTACCAAGAAGGCTCCATAAAAATCAGAGCGACCACGGCCAAAGCTATGCCTGCAATTCCTGCCTTGCAAAGCTGTAGCTATCCATTGACTTTTTCGCTCTCATTAGGAGCTTAGTCAACCTGAACAGGCCTTAGGCCGATACAATTAATAAACACGCTCATTCAGGGGTGGCAAATAGGGGGGCCAAGAGGGGGCGGTCGCACCCCCAAATTTTTTGCGCAGAATGATAGAAAATGGGTGAATTCAATTTATGTAAGTCGGAAATCAATGTTCATTAAAAGAAATCTCGCTGATTCTCAGTAACTATTTGATGAAACTCGACACATTCCCAGACTATAAAAAGTGTTTTTCGTTATTTGGATAATGACTTAGGAATTCTTGAAGTATTTTCCGGCCTTTTCAGAACATAGAAAACTGATAGAGAACCATGGTTAATTTTATTAAATAAAGAAGACATTTTCTCATATAGGCTAAATATTTCATACTTGTGTGCCCAGTGTAACGATGGTATGTCCAATATGAGAGGCTCGTGCAAAGTGGTGTGGCTGCATGGTTTTCACAAGAAAATTTCTTGATATTTTACGTTCACTTTACGCTCATTTTTTAATGTATATTTATTTAATGAGTGTCCACCGCTTTCTTCTGCTAGAAACACGTTTCAGCTGCTCAATGCATTATATGCTTTAAAAAAAAAACTACTTAAAAATGCGTGTGATTATTAAATTTAAAAAAAAAAAAACATATCAACACCTGTTATGCGTATAATTATGCAAGCTCGGCGTGACACAAAATGGTCTTCAAGAGTTAAAACCATAAAAATATTTCTCTATCACTTCAAAGCAGTGATTTGACGACTGGAAGAATTATTACAAAACGATTCTTTCAATGATGAAAAAGCTCACGCCTTTTAGCATGTTTGACTTAGTTTGAATTTTTATTCAATTTTTTTGTTCTGAGGAAAGTTTTTGAAAAATACTTTACTCTATTAAAACATCTTCAATCCGTTACCCTTAATTTTCGAACTATTCAAGCCACAGTTCAATCTACAACTGATCTGTGCACCACACTACCATAGTTCAATTTACAATTGAAACAGAAAATAGATTTTACATAGATGTGTGTTTCAATCAAGCGTGAAACTTTAAAAAAGACAAAAATCCACATGATGATGTGAAGTCAAATATTGATTTTTAAAATCTTGTATGAAGTAATAGATTCAGTTTCGAATGAAATTAACACAAGATTTAATGATTATTTTTCTGTATGGTTGGCTCTATATTATCTGGATTCGATTTTCGAAACGAAAAATAAAATGTTTCTGTTATGAGTAAAATTTTTAGCACGAGGCATGAAAAAAATTACAAGCAATATAGCGACAGACTGGTTATCACATCCAGAGACTGCAGTTTCGTCCTTGTTATGGACTCATCAGTCTTGATTAGTGAATAACAGAGCTGGAGGCAGATGACATCTCATTGAAACTGAGAGCGTCGACGAGACTAGATTATTCACTGATGAAAAATTAAGCAACTCACAATTTTTGAAGTTGCCCTGGGTGATTTTGAAGAGCAAGATATAAAAAGTGTTTTCATATATCACTTTGTTACTTCAATTATCTCAGCTAGTAGAGAAAGATTTTTTATGCCTCATCAGGTTAGAGAATTATTTTCGAAGTACAATGGGCAAAATATTCAAACGAAGTCATACATGCTAAAGGGCATGAGCTTTTCCATCATCTTTTATATTTAGCTGTACTGGCAAAACAGCACGACACTGGGCATTGATAGATTAGTAGCACGATTCCCTGCTCTTCCGAATTCCAAAAATCATGCCTTAAAACTTTTCCAAAAGGTATAAAAACTTTTGTATCGAGATGTTTTGTATAACTTATTAGAAAGTGAATCAAAATTTTAATTATTTCTAAACATTAATTTTTATTCATATTAAACCGATTTTATGACCACTTCCTGTTAGCCAATGTGTGCTTGGTACCGCACTGTGGTAGTACATATTTAAGAATCTCGACCCCCCCCCCCCAAATGAAATGCTGAAATGCCGCCCCTGTGCTCATTCAATCTTTAAACTGGTTGCTAAAAATATTTTCCACAACAGTGAAAAGTATGCACGCGTGCAACTTGTAGCGATTTAGGAAACTTTTTTGTGAAGATACTTGTTTTTACGGGGAAATAGGTGAAAACGTGAGAAATCCCGAGACGTTCCACGGAAATAACCAGCAACGTTTCGGAATTTTTTTACAGTGATGAATAATTTCTAGAAATTAAGTTTCAGTATTCAACGTCGAACATTTTAGGTAAAGAGGTCATAAATTTTTGTTCGTCTTAGCTGAGACTTTCAATTTAATGTACGTATTATACGTGGAATGTTTAGTATAATTAGATAGCAAACCTTATTTAACGAATAAAATGTTCGTTTTAGCCGTGATTTCATATTAAACGTAATCATACTAAGAGAGTTCAACTGTATAAGGTTTTCCAAAGAATATTTTCCCATTGTAAAGAAATACATCTTAAAATGGTGTTTAAAGTAAATAATTATGTTATACACTGTAAATTAATTTCGAAATGTTTCTGAAATATAATGAGCAGCTAATGTATCTAATTTATGCCAATAATGTATCTGGAAAAAAACAGGAAAGTTTCCCACTAAAAGTTATTAAGCTTCCTGAAATAAAACTGGATTTTTTAAAAATTTTTTTTGAATAGTTTAGAAACTTTCCCACTCAAAGTCAGTCATGTTTCTGGACTAACTCTGGAACCTTCAGTGAAAACTTACACTGCATGAATATAGTAATTTCGTGGCACCTTCCTGATTTATCAGGAAAGCTTCTGAAGCAAATATTTCCAAGGCTAAGACGGATTTGTAAGCAGCTCCACCAAAGCTACAATATCCTAAGACAGCATTTCGGCCTTGATTGGTACTCAGTCAATTCAGAGGAGCCCTAACTAAGCTGAAGGAGAAATACTAAATAAAGATAATTGCCGTATTTTTACACTGGTAGCTAAAAATGTTTTTCACTTCAGTGTAAAATAAGCATTCATGGAACTTGTTGCTATTTAATAAACTTCTTCGCAAAAGAAAAAAAAAAGTTTTTACAGGAAACTGGAGTTAATCCCTTGAAATCTCGAAGCATTACCGGAAAGCAATCTGTGATGCGGTTCGTTTTTTTTTAATTATTATTATTATTATTATTATTATTTTAACAATGTAAGTACTTTATGTAAAGCAACTAAATAAAAATTTGCATTTTTTTCATAAATTATTTTTTAGAGCATAAGTGAAAAGGAAAAGTGTATTGAATAATATTGTTACAAATTCTGTTAATCGTTATAATTTTTATGATTAATTTGTTGTAATCTGGCTAAATTTGGCGTTTATTCTATTATCTTCCATCTAAAATTGTTGTAATAACTTAACCTGTAAATAGTTTCTTGTAATGAATATACAACCCTCTTACATTCGAATGAAGTATATGGTCCCTCCATTTCTGAAGATAAGATTTGTGAATGGAACAAAAAGAAAACATCGAGAGGCATTTCGAATTTTGTCGAACTTTCCAAAGCAGTATAAAAGCCATGTGGCATTTCAATGAGAGAGTTCGATTTTTTTAAACAGTCTGAGCCGTTAGCTCTATTATTGTGTGTATTAGCCTTCGCGCTGTGTTTTCGCGTAATTAGATGTAAATATGTGTGTAACCGTTGAGTTTATGGTGTTAATTGATATTTGCCTAATTGCTATGGTTAATTTAGCAGTTGCTAACGATATTTCTTGTACATAGTTGTAAATAAATCTCCTGTGTTTTCTCACGAACTGTGTCGTCATTCAAAGAAAGTTTGAAGTTGCATCGAACGCGCAACAGTATTTAAGAACGGTTATATTCAAATTTTGTCAACTCACGAAACTCTTAGAATTATAAGATTTTTCAGGTTATCTCATTCTTAGAGAAATATATCTTTTAAAAAAATAAGTCTTGCTTTATTTAAGTATTGTGTGTTTAAATATGGATATTTTATGTATAAAAAGTTAGATATATATATATATATTTTTTTTTGGTAAAAATGTTTTAGCACAAACGAGCTTAGGAGAGGTGTACTCGGATTATATTTAAGAACTATGATTTTCTTCCTTTGTCGACTTACGGAATCCTTAGGATTGTTAGGTCTTTCGGAGCCCCTCCGGTATCATCCTTTGAGAAATATATCTTAAAATACTATTTAAAGTAGATAAACAGAATTGTTTTAAGTATAGACTAGAGGTACCCGCAAGGTTTTGTCCGTAGTAAAAAATTTAAAGATCATTTGATTCGCCTGTATATGTACAAATAATGGATGATGAATTTCTCACCAATTCACTATGTGAATTTCCTTGCCAATGTTACGGTTTCACGTTTATGATAATTTGGTAATTTACTCGTCCATGTTTTGATAATTTGCTTGGTAAAATGTTCTTAAAATTGGAATAGAAAAAGAACCAAATCGAGTTTTCGAAAAATCGCTTCGAGATGCAGACTTCCATGCTACAAACTAATTCTGTGCCATATTTTAAGAAAATCGGCCGAATGGCTAGGCGCTTTGCGAGTCACAGAGATCCAGACAAAGAGACTTTTAGCTTTATTATTAGTAGAGATGACAGTTTAATAAAAGTTTTGTATTTTTCGTTAAAACACATTTTTATCTGAAAAAAGCAAAAAAGAGATGTACTGGGATTAGATTTTAGTTCGTTTATCTTAAAACTTTGTCGACTCGCGGGATAAGTAAGTTTTTTCCGGATCCTATCCTTAGAAAAATACATCTTAAAATAGTATTTAGAACAGATGAATATACTAGAGGTACTTTGTGTAATTACAATTAAATAAACGTTTTCTACTTTTACATTTCTTGTAGAAAAACAATCCGGTAGAAAAACACGATTTTCGACTTTAAAGCTTCAATTTGCTTTAACACTTTGTTTCTGTACAGAATAGCGGCAGAATACATTTTAGAACTGCCTCGCAACATGGGCAGTGACTCTAGTGTGGTGATGGTTTAGGGTTCATCCATTGGAGTTAGGGTGAACATTTCAACTATGAAAATATCACCAAACAGGCAATTTCTTCGTCCAAATGTAGAAGCAATTTCCCCCCGTCATACTGTCCATCCACGGATTGCATGGAATTTTCAAATGTCCAGACAAGACGAATCTAGGTGAATAAGGGGGAAAAGTAAGAATTTGATGCGCGTATTCCGCTCATTTGAATGCGTCTCTGCTTTTGCAAAAGTTGACATCGGTAGAAAATAATAGATTCGTCCATTTCCGGATGTAAAACGGATGTTTGTCTTTCCATACAATCCGTGGTCAGACAGTATTATCATTTCAAAGGCATTATTGGATAATTTTTGAACAGAGCTGAAATCTGTGTACTAAAGGAATAATAAATAAATGAAATACGCGTTACATTCAAAATCATTAATGCTTATATTTTAATTTTTCATTCATACAAAAGTATGGGAATTTCTCAAAATTAGCGTTGATCTCCGATGATTTATCGGAATTCGCCACTGCCCTAGGTAATAACGCTTAGATTTAACATCGATTTGTTATTATTATTATTATTACTAGAAAGTCGCCCGTCAAGGTATGACGGGTGAAAATTGCTTCTACATTTGAACGAAGCCATTGCCTGTTTGGTGATATTTTCATAGTTGAAATGGTAACCCTAACTCCAGTGGATCAACCCTAAACTCCAGTAGGTAGCGTTCTTTGTTGACCATTTTTTCGTTCCTTCATTCCCCTGAAATGATAGTTTTATTAGTAAAACAGTTAAGTTACCGGATCGAGTTCAGCCTTGTCACAATAAAGCCTTTCCCTGCATGTTAAAAATTAGCAAAACATGTATTCAAATTATCATGCCGTGACGCGAGTTTCATTGTTCAAGCACGCGGTATACTCGATCATCGGCTATTATTTATATGAAGATTATTATTATTATTATTATTATTATTATAGCATCATCATCATCATCATCATTACTATTATAATTATTATTATTATTATAGCATTATCATTATTATCATCATCATTACTAATAATACTATTATTATTATTAGCAAGTAGAGAGTATTTCAGTTCATAATTTGCATCCCGATATTTTCCATACATTTTCCAATTTCATAAATCTGCTTCCCTAACCTTGAGATTAATCTCTCCAATCATATTTCCTTACATTTTTTTATATCTTACTAAGAAAAACGTTATACAGTTATATTTATTTTCGACACAAAAGAAACAAATAATGTAAAATAGATGGGCTGGAAATTCCAATCAAATTTCGCAGCGTCTTAGAGGAAATCCAGTTAAAATCCTCCTTTTATTCCGTTTCCTGGAAGCTAATATGGCTGTTACTGTGAAAGCTACTCTCGTGAAACCCCAACAAAGGAATAAAAGGAATTTACGCTTCAAATGGAATACAAGATTCAATTACTTTTTATAAAATGTTACCTTAAAGGAGGCAACTCTAGAGACTTTCTACTGTGTTATCTTCACGCTTTAAAATAAAATCAAAAGCATATGGTTTTATATCAGAATAAATTTATGAATTTGGAATCCACGTTATTAATTTCCCATTGTAAAATTTCACGTTACAGGATTATTTAAACTTACTTCTTTTGAGCCTAACCAGGAAACCACATGATAGTGCTATAATGAAAAACATTAAATAAGTAGCAACCGAAAGAAATCACCGGTAAAACATGCTCTTGGGCGCACAAATTATTTGCCCTCGTGTCCCCGTTCTCGAAATATTAAGTCTTAAAGTCTGCCGAAATTTTAAGAAATGTCGCCAAATTAACCCTAGCGTCAATGACCAAATTTTTCCTTTACTTTCAATAACCGGGTACCCGGGTACCCATTTTCAATTTCGAAGATTTAGAGCAGAAAAATATTTTTTTTTCTAACACCTCTTTTATTTAATTGAAACATTTTCTTCCCCCTCATCTGGGGAAGTTTGTGTATCCTGTTTTTACTAAAAAACGAAATGGCTTATTGTTTTCCAGCGTTTTATGTTTACGTTTCACGCTAAGTTGTCTGTTAGAAAAAAATGTGTTTCTCCAGTTTTTTCGTAATACTGGATGTATTAGATTTTACACTTTGGTATTTCATAGTGAATTCGTACAATTTTATTTATTTATACCAGTGATTTTCAACTTACGACCCGCGGACCACATGGGGCCCACGAAACTCATACCATATACACATAGGCCTGTTGCACAGTAAAATATTATCTGCAATTTTTATCCTCACTATCATGTGCTCAACCTTTGCTGTCATGCCGTCTGACAGTCGTAGGTATACTCAAAAAGAAAAAAAAAAGACAGATAATATATTCCAACTGAAATATTATTGTCTACATTGAGAGATACGAAGTTCCTAATACGGTATCGCTGACGATGTAACAATATGTTCGTACATCAACAAAAAGAGAAAAAGCCGCAATATTATTTTCCGCTTCACATCCTAACAAAAGCAACTCTGGAGCAACTAAAATTCACAACTATTTTGTTTTATAACAAAAAAAAAAAAAAAAATCTGGTGTTGACACGATTGATCAAATATTTTGATAATTTCGAAACATTTGATCGAATTGTGAAAACCAACTGGTGTAGTGCCCTCTGAAATATAATAATGAGTATACTTAATTTCTTTAAAATCCCTAATTATATCTGTAAATGTAGTTTGAATAAATGTAAATTACACGGAAACTATCTTTGCGTCTAAGATCAGCAGTGTAACTCGTATGTAATATGCAATGTTTTCAAATGTTTATTAATTTTTATTTATTTATTTATTTTTTTTTTTTTTTTTACAGCGCGAAAAATTTTCGGGCATGGGAAGTGAGTTCAATTCTTCGGTTTTACACCAAGAAAATAAGTGAAAAAATTGAAAAACGAACCTTTATCGAAGAAAAAATAGTTTGAGGATTTTTTAGTTTTTTTTTTTAAGGGGGGGGGGGTACGCGCTTGAGTGTCCCAACTTGCTACAAATGTTCATGCTTTTAAACTATAGACTTCTCTAACCCTTCAGAGGAATATTAATGGTGAATACAATGCTGTTTTCCCTATCAAATATAAATAATTACTATGTAACTGCCGAAAACGTAATACAATTTGGGGTCGCAATGTCAAAGAGAGGAGGGGGAATGATGGGGGGAAACGTTGGTCATATTTTGATTCAAGGATTCATTTTACATGAGAATCATCAAAAATCGGTGTCAGAAGCATTTTGAAGGGGCATTTTTTGACGTGCAGTGCAATGGGTACCCGGGTACCTGGTTATTGAATCTAGGTATAAAAATTTTAAAGGCTAAAAAACTTCCCCCCAAATTTTTTTTGAAAACACGGTTACAACTTTCTTTAGTTCAGATTCATGCAAATAACAAGGCTTAAAAGCAATTTTACCAAGACCTAGTTACAAAGCGTGAAAATTATGATAAACGCCGCAAAAAGGTACCCGGGTACCCGGTCATTGACGCTAGGGTTAAGCGAGTTTCGGTGCGTAATGGAAGACATTCTCTCACGTGCTTTGCAGATGCAGGCGGTGAAGTCGCCTTCAACTTCTCGCGAAATCTTTAATTTTGGCGACTTTTCTTAATATTTCGACAGAATTTAAGACCTTTTACCTCGATAAAGTTGGGAAGGGGAAGGGTGAAGGAAAATAAATTATGCGCAAAAAAAAAAATCTCATGTGCTCTTTCGATTGCTACAAATTTAAATTTTTTTCATAATTTCACTATTCGTGTGGTTCCTTGGTAAGGACTTCAAAAAAATGGATTCATCAAACTTGAAAAAAGATTTTGCTTTGTTTTGGAGTGAGGAAAGTTTTGACAACAAATCTTTACTAATATGATAAAGAGATAGGGCGGATTTTTGTGTGTTTATATGTTCGAGGTAATCTCCGGAACCCCTGCACCTATTTGAAAAATTCTTTCACTATATGAAAGGTGCTTTCTTACTGAGTAACATAGGCTATAGTTCGAAAAAATACGATAAATAATTCTTTTTTATGTTTTCAAATTTAGGCTCAAATTTCACGTAAATTGCCTATTATTGACTATTAAAGGGGTGAAAAATTACTTGCACATGCTAATATTATATATCGTTAAAAAGGGTAGAATTTTCTATGTTCTAAACAATTTATTTCAATGCTTTAACTTAATTACGGCGGGAGTAATTTGCGTTTTTAACTCTAACTTTTTTAGGCTTAGCTGAAATTTAGTCACTACTTTCTTCATTAAATCTATCAATAAAAAGTGAAGGACCTGTCCCACAGTTTTCTTTTTGACAGCATTGGAGAAAGCGAGATTTTTTACTTCAGATCTCTCTCGACCTTTGGTCGAAAAAATTAGCTTCTATCTTCAAAGGAAAAAAAGTTACAAGCGTTTTTAAATCAATTTCGAAATATGTCATTTTGATTCAGATTGTCAACCATTTTATTTTCGCGTTTCCATATTTACGCTTTTTGAATCCTTTGCATCTGATTTCTTAAACTTATTTTATTTCATGTTTCCATGATTACGCTTTTAAAATCCATCTTTCGCATTTTAATTTCTTAAAAGTATTTTAATATCTGTCGTCATTGTTTAAAAGGGTAATTTTGCATGGTGTTTTTTTTTCTTTTATTTAAGTTATTAAGTTATTCTTTTAATTAATTGTTTAATATATGTCACTTGACACAATTTTCGTTCTCAAGGTAGATCGGGCAAAGTCGGACAACGCAGCTCTTAATATATAAAGATTTGAAAGCTACTGTTAATGTGATTTTATACCTTTTTGTTTGTTTGGCGAAACATTTATTATTGCCAAAGAAAAAACATCCGCTTCACTCGCAAAAAGGCTGGATTCCGGTAGCGTGGTCGCTTGGCACGTTAGGCACTGAGCAGGTTCAGTCTAGGATTATTGTTTTAAGGCAACCGTTAATGTAATTCATTGTTTTGGCGATTTGTTTTGAAAGAAAAGGAAACTTTTGATTTGTTTTTATCTGAGTGAAATGTACGACATTTTCTTCTTTTTTTCTGACGATGATTTTTGAATGTTCCACGGGATTTTTTTTTTTTTCGTTAGACGGATGGATTATGATAGCGTGGTTACTGGGCAAGTTTGGCGATAAACAATAGAGCTGCGGAATTATTTTTACATTTGAAAGATATTATTTGATGTCTTTTTTTGTTTATTTGGCGAAATAGTTAAAATTGCAGTAAAAACCGCTTCACTCGCTAAATCGAGTTTTAAAGCAACTGTAAATCTAATTTAATGATTTGACGAAAAGTTTTAAATTCCAAAGAAACTTAAATAGTTTTTTTTTTTTTTTTTTTTTGAAAAGGTGTGTACGCACTTTATACAAAGAAAAACGATCATTTCACATCAGAGGGGTTAGGGGGCGTCAATTTTTTTTTATTCAACGGACTTCCATTAAATTTTTAGCACGGGCATCGCTGTGCGGGTACTGCTAGTTACTTTTATAAAGGTCATATTCTCATTAACTATTGAAAGTAATAAAACATAAATTCCTTCGACTTTTTAACGAAATAAACACCCCGATGAAATAGCTTAACATGAATAGTTTTTCTCATTAACACATCGATTATAGAACAAATTATTTGTTGCTCGTGTTGATGTATCACATGTAATCGCTCATCGATCATCAAACGAAAATAATCTTCGCTGAGTTGCGTTCTTGCAAAGAGAAGATAATGAATGATAGTGTCTGCATTTATGGATTTCTGGTTTTGAGCGTTGGATGTTTGTTCCCCGTTTTTTATCAGTACTGCAACACTTTTCTTCGCCTTGGAATTTCATGGAATGATCTATAACGAATGAATCAATCCAAATGAGTTAAAAATTGATGTTACGCTTTTAGTTTTATCATTGTAATTCGTTGTAATGGGATTTCTATGTATTTGCCTTCTTGGGATTCTCAAAAAAAAAAAAAAAGGTTCAACTGAGTCAAACACTTCGAACTCGCATGATTGTCAGAAGTATTCAGTTACGTATTGCACCGACAGCCCGGTTATCTCATAGAGAGATTGCAGTTTCGTCCTTGTTATGGACTCATCAGTCTGGAATAGAAAATAACCGAGCTAGAGGCAGATGCCAGGATTAGAGCTGAGAGTGCTAGCAAACCGGTAGCAAAAGTAATTTTAGCACACAGGGGCATGCATGGGGGGGGGGGAGGAACACCTGTTGGCTCGGGCCCGGGCCTGAAGAGGGCCCGAGATTTTTTTAAAGGAGGGGTGAAATATATGTAGGGACGTAGAGGTACACAAAATGAAGGGGACCCACGGGAAGGGTCCCAAAATTTCTATGCACGCCCCTGTTTAGCACACCAGCGACAGTCCGAGAGTTTGTTGGCACTTCAACTTCGAGGCATCTATCTGCAGCTCTATTATTGTCAACTAGCAAAAATACCCGGCGCTGCCTGGGTCAGTAATAATTATGAGAAAAAATCGTTACTTGCTTTTGTTTTCTGGTTTAAGTGAAAGAATTTAAAACACATCTTTTTGACGTGATTAAAAATCGAGTTTCTTCCTTACCCATAAAAGTAAAATGGCAATAAGTATAAAGAACAAAATAGTATTGATTTTGAAACGAAAGCACTATATTTAAGCATATACAAATTTCCAAAACATGAAATTATTCTTCTCATGTTTAAAAAGATTAATCTGTTGATACTTTTTTTTTTACATGGAGTCTAAAACCTTTTCTGTATTGCTATTGAAGTTGCTCGTAATCCCCTTATACTTGCTTTAGTTATTTTGGGAAATTTCAATGATTGTGGGTCCTTGGTGCGATTTTACTGAATTTGCGGGAATCGTTTTGGGATACCTTCGATGAGGCTCCCTCCTTCTTTCCTTACTTTGTAAAACGATATGATATTAATTTTCGTTAAAGATATTATCGCCAGGTGCTGCGATACTTTTAGTCACCATAAAATGGTGCTAAAGAGTTTCATTCGAAATGTTTCCAAAATAAGTAGTAAAATTTGGCGATTGTTTGAAATTGTGCAAAAAGGAAAATTAATGGAAGTTTTTGTACTGTTTATGGATTTGTCTAATTTAGTTGCTGGATTATTTAACACAGTAAAAAAAGTTTTTTAAAGATTCTTTGATTGGCGATATTTTGTTTACATGGTGAAAGCTGAGAAACATTATGACGTAGTCTTCGGCTTCAAAAACAGCGACGTTGAAGAAAACTGCCAAATGCATCAGCTACGGAAATCTTTCTGCAAAAATTTTGGCGATCTGCTGGTTGAATGAATAATGAGTAAGTGTTCAATCAGCATAAATAATAATAAA
Source organism: Uloborus diversus (assembly GCF_026930045.1). Classification (NCBI taxonomy): domain Eukaryota; kingdom Metazoa; phylum Arthropoda; class Arachnida; order Araneae; family Uloboridae; genus Uloborus; species Uloborus diversus. The sequence continues at coordinate 133,559,384 of NC_072738.1, read as the reverse complement.
AATCATTAATTACATTAAAGTTCCGTTTAAATGGAAAATGATCAGCCAAATCATATATTATTTGCCAATAATGTGCAAAAATCTTACTTCAAGATTTGACTTGAGAAAAGCCTTGAACAGTCACGAAAAGCAAAGATAGTCAACAATACAACAATTGTCGCTATCGACAGGGAGTTGAGATGATACACTAAATACTGTATTGAGTTTAGGAAAGCCTTCGAACATGGAACTAAAAAGCTCATAACTCGTTTTTTATTCTACTTAAAAATTTCGAATAGGTGCCATCTTCAGCAGAAAAATCAGAGCTTTAGATGGACATATAATGTAAATATGTGCAAGTATTTTTTCATCCCTATATTAGAGAATTTATACGAAAATTGTATTTTATTGCTCCCCTAAGGGGGTTTTGCGCCCCATAACGGGACAAAAACTACCCTATGTGTTATTCTGATGCATAAGCTATATTATTGTAAAGTTTCATCAAAATCCGTTCAGTAGTTTTTGCGTGAAAGAGTAACAAACATCCATACATCCATACATCCATACATCCATACAGACAAACTTTCGCATATATAATAGTAGTAAGATATCAGTTTGATAGGTTCATAACAAGGACGAAACTGCAGTCTCTGGATGACTCAACCGGGCTATCGGCATATTCCATGTATGTAGTTCTTCCCTAGTCCTGATTTTAGGGCGGTAACTTACTGCATGTTATTCAGTTAAGTCGTTTGGCCATATCAGAATGGGCGGTTTTTTTTTCCGCTTTTTTGCCTTCGTAGTTGCAACCATTGGGGAAGTGATAGAAGGTAGAGCGCATGGAAACCTCTAATTTTGAAATTCCCAATTCCCAAATCACACAATATCTTTCAAAAGTAATTATTAGAAGATAGTTTTTTCCTCACCATTTTTACGAAAAACATATTAATCATTCGCCATAGTACTGTAACAGTTGCACTACTGTTAGTGTTAGTTTGCAAAATATTTAGTTTTTTGTTGATAATTTTTGAAAATACTTTGGTTTACATTCAAATGTTTGAGCACTAAAAGTAAATATTCTTTGCAGGGTTATCACCTAATCATCTAATGAAGTGTGACACCACACCATGAAGGAATTAAGGCGCATATAGCCAGCATTATTATTCAAGTAAGTACATTTTTATATGTGCTGTTTTTACTTTTTTCTATATATAATATATGAAAAAAAAGTATTTGATTTGTGAAAAAAAATTCTAATTTTGACAAATTTGCACATTTTAAGGTGTGCTGAGTTTATTTTGACCATTTTTGGAAAGTATCTGCCTGTCTGTATGTGTGCAATTGGTTTTTTGCGAACGCTCCAGAGCAAGAACTACAGCATGAAATTGAACGACATAATTATGACGACATATGTAAATGAAATTTAATTAACATATGTACCCCCATGTGAATTGTTGTTTTCTAAAAAATATTATTAGAAATATAAATTGTATCCCCTTTGTTGTGAGAAACCTTCCATCTGTCTGTTTTAGAACCTTATAAATCTAATATAATTCTTTTGTGCAAAACTTTGCCTCATCTTTAGAAGAGGTACACTTTTTATCGAGTTTTTGCATATTGTTCTTCCTTTTTAAGCAAAAAAATTCGATATAGACATTCACACATGAAGGCACTTCCTAATTCATTCAAATCATAGTTACGTTAATTAGTTATTTTTCGAATATGGTTCTCAAAATATTTGAAATTTCTTAATTTTCATGTTTAGATTTTAAGTTCCTATTTTCTATTTTCCTTTACATTCGCAAAATATTATCGTGTACAAAACTTGTGTGCTGTACATTCTTTTATGAAAGATACTGCTGAAAGTATTATGCCTAAAATCACAGTAATCATCGATTATCAATAGTTTGCAGAGATTCTCTTTTAATTTGTTTGGCAAACAGGAGGAAAATCATTACTATTTAAACAAATGTAGGTTGAATTAATAGGATTACCTGTGATTCGGATGCAGAAAGAGAAAAATAGAAATAAGCTATTCCATTCGGGCGCTTGATTTTGTCAGTCAAAACTATCCTTCATCTAGCATTTCAAAATTCTCTCAAAATGTTTAATTAAAATTAGAAGTTTAATTGAGGCAGCGAGAATCAAGGTGATTTGAGTGACAAAATTAAAGTTTTGAGTAAAAGCCGTGAAAAGTTCAAACTAAAGGTATTTGTTGATAGAAGCCTTCATTGAATTTCTAGATGGGATGGTTTCCTTCAGTCAGAAGTACTACTTTTAGTCATTGAAATGGATAGAATGAGCAAAAAAAATTACATGGACCCAGAAAATACTTTCATTTTCACAACAGTTTTTTTAAAATTAATTTTTTAAAATGTCCGATTTTTCAAACAAGGCGTGGTCTTGATGACGTCACAAATGATGCAATTTGGCGCATCTTTCTACTACGTTTCCACGTTATGATAATAAAGCATCGAATTAAAATTGCGCTCTATGCTTGCTATCAACCATATCGCTGCCAATACACGTGAGTAAAGATGCGAATTAAATATTTTGTTCTGTGAATGGCAACATTGAATGGCAGTTCATCATTTGTGATGTCACACGACAGAAGTGTAAACAATAAAAGCGCACCGATTTAAGTAATTTTTTAAAAATATTAAACTTAAATAAATTATTTAAAAAATGGTCAGATCCTATGTTTTTAAGCATGATCTTTCAGAAAAAAAGTACTTTTAAAATTTTGGAAACGACCCCATTCTGAGCATCTATCAGGAGTACTATTAGCATATCTCGTCGTAAAAGGTTCTCTTACTATTTGTTTCATAGAGGGGCTCCCGACCTTACATTTTTGTGAGGGTGGGAATTTCTAATTTGCTGAGTAGAAATCCAAATTTTGCCTAATAATAGTAATTTTGCCGAATAGAATGCCGAATCGTCAGACTTAAGGAACGTTTTGGAAGTTCACAGTGACCTCCTATCAGAGAGCCCTGGTACTATAGTTGTTTCCAAATTTTTATTTTCGGTACTTACGTCCCTTAGCTCCAATGTCCGTGTAGCATAGATTGAACGATAAAACTTGTTTCGAAGCAGAACCCTGGCTTCATTTAATCAACTTAGCACGTCACAAAATTTTTGGAAAATTTTGAATGTTATAAAATGCAATTTAAGGTTTTAAAAGTTCAAAATAAAACTAGTATGATGTGGCCATTACGAAACTTTCTTCTATATTTTTCTTTTTTTTTTTTTATCCCTCCCCATGCTTGACGAGGAAGCAATATTCCCAACAAAAACAAAATTACACATGCAAAAACTTGACGACCATCCCAATGTCTGAATTATTGCAAAAGCAAAGCAAAGAGCGAAAATTGAAAGTTATTTTAAAAGCCTTGCTTGAATTAATTACAAATATTTTATTTGTTATCAAACATAAGATGGCAACAGTTAAAAATTTTAAATCATTGAGATAATACATAGACTAATAATAAGAGTAGACCGAGCTTTCTCATTCTTGTTGATGAAGAACATTGGTTCATAGATGTATCATGTGACTAGTGGAAGGGCTTGGCGAAGACTTTGGCAGCATGGTTGCTAGATGGCTGCAATATCTATAATTTGGCACTCAACGTTTATTTTAAGACGGATTTTTTTCCCCCAGTGAAGAGATTGAACATTTTTTCTTTCAGTTATGATTTATTTTGGCATAGTTGTAGACGACAGTTTTCAATTACATTTATTTCATTTGAAACTCATCATTTTAATGAAATTTAGACATTCACTTAAAATGAATATTCTGAACGATAGTTGTGTAAAAAAAATTATATGCGACGAGATTTATATTAAAGTTGGTTTTTTTCACGGTTTTTTAACAGGATAGGTTATTATTAGAGCCTCTTTTTTCTTTGATCTTCATTGAGCAGATTGAATAATAACTTTTTTTAAATGGTCTATTATTTTTACGTTAATCTGTAGTTTAGTAAAAGGTTTTAAATTACTTTATTCTACTTATAAATTATTAGTTTAATCGTTCTACTTATAAACAATTAGTTTAATCGAAGTGAAACGTTCTAAATTCAACATAAAAGTGAATGCGAATTATTCAAAGATAATTGTTTACATAGAAGAGAACATGAAATATCAAGGTTGTTTTCAGGATAAAAAGGAAAAAAGTTTCATCTTTCAAATTGGCGCCAAAAAAAAAAAAAAAACTCGCTAACATTAAAACTAATTTGCTCAGTGCTAACACTTAAAAACATTTTCAAACTGCATTTTACTTCTCAGAGGAAAACATACTTCATGAAGCTAGCAAAATAGTGTATAAAAACGTATTCTTATGTATTTGACTGATAGAACTTAATATTTAATAAAAATAGTTATAAATTTCTTAGCGAAACATACGGCACGAATAAAAAAAACCACTAGAAATTTAAGTAAAATGTAGTATTAATAATACTGCTTACCTGTGAAATGTTACTGCTCCTCCTTTTTCAAATTTCTCTGTGCAAAGAAACGCACAGCAGGAATGAACCTTTTTTTTTTTTTTTTTTGGAAAGAAGAAATTCAACTTAGCGCTGGGAAAATATGATTTCTTTGAATTCCATGACATTGAAGACATCGTCTGCTACGATCAACACCCGCTGTTGCTAGGATATCCACCAGTCACGTGGTTTGGTTTATGAGCAGCAAAAGGGTTGCCATAGCTCGGTCTACTCTTATTATTAGTCTATGAGATAATATTTCCGATCATTTCCATACAATTAAAATCACGAGAAATACGCAGACGAAAATCTATTACGATTTATCTTTCTTATTGTTGCATTAATAAAACTATTTTTATTCGCTAAAAAATAATGATAATAAAAATAAATCAGCACCTCTTGGCGCGATTGGCGCCAAAATTGATCCAAAGCCTGTTTACGTATGGATTCACATATATTCCAAATTTCAACCAGAACGTAGCATTACTTCTTGAGATAGGGCAAAATGGAAAAAAAGAACGGGCGATTGCGCTACCCCCTTTTTAGCTGTTGACACCAAAACAAAATCAGCTCTTATACCTACTAAGGGCTACTTGCCGATAAATTTTTCTTTCATTCCGTTCATTATTTCTTGAGATACAGCAGTCACAATTGACGACAAAAAACGTTCTGTAGCTCAACCCCCGTTTGAGTTATTGACACCAAAATTGAATCAGCACCTGTTCCTGTTAATGGCAACATATGGACCAAATTTTGTTTGATTCCGCCAGTTACTTCCTGAGGAATAGCAATCACGCGTAACTCAAAAAACGTCCCATTGCTCCACCCCCTTGGAGGAATTCGCGCCAAAAACCAATGGGCACAAGTTCACAAAGGGGCACATATGTGTACCAAGTTTCGCTCGATTTCATGCGGTAGTTTTTGCTGTAGAGCGGCCACAAAAAACTGGTCACACACAGACGTGACACACACACACACACACACACACACACACATACACACACACAGAGACAGACAGACATTTTCCAAAAATAGTCGAAATGGACTCAGCACACCTCAAAACGTTCGAATCCGTCAAAATTCGAAATTCGAAAATTTGCACGAATCCAATACTTTCATCTATATATTAGATATAGAAGAAAGTAAAAAATACAAAAATTTTTGCAAGAATGAAGAGCGCTAACTCAGTTGTGGTGAAAAAAATAAATAGTGGGTGATCATTTAAAAAAAAAATTAAAAAAAAAAGATTTTGCTTATAAATGTTTCCGCTGTTAGAGATTCCACCTCAAATATTCTGCAGTGGGATCGTAAACGGCAGCACCTGCAGAATTGAGGTTTTGAGTTATTTGAAGAAACTCGTTTTGGGCTCCTCACTAACTGTGGGAAATGTAATTAGACGGTTTTTTTCGCGCTTTATTTTCAGCGGAAACCAAATAAGCAAGCTCGTATAATAAAGTTAAAATACAATAAATGACAAAAAAAGGGGGGGGGGGGAGAAAAAAGAAGATAGATGAAAATTTTGCAGTTAAGCTGTTTATAACGTTCTTCTTTCTCTTTTTAAAATTGCAATAGAATGGGGTCGTTTCCAAAATTTTAAAAGTATTTTTTTATGAAAGAGCATGCTTAAAAACATAGGATTTGACCGTTTTTTGATAAATTTGTTTACGTTTAATATCTTTAAAAAATTACTTAAATCGGAGCGCTTTCATTGTTTACGGCTTCTGCCAATGACATCACAAATGATGAAATGCCATTCAGAGTTGCCATTCACAGTGCAAAATATTTAATTCGCATCTTTACTCAGATGTATTGGCAACGATATGGTTGGTAGCAAGCGTAGAGCGCAATTTTAATTCGCTTCTTGATTATCATAACGTGGAAACGTAGTAGAAAGATGCAGCAAAGTACATCATTTGTGACGCCATCAAGACCACGCCTTGTTTGAAAAATTGGACATTAAAAAAATTAATTTAAAAAAAAAACTTGGGAAAATGAAAGTATTTTCTGAGTTCATGTTATTTTTTTTTTTTTTTTTTTTTTTTGCTCATTCTATTCATTTTAATGACTAAAAGTAGTACTTTTGACTGAAGGAAACCACCCCATTGCAATATTTATTTTTAAAAACAAAAACAAAAAATAACTAAAAAGAAATCGCGGGCTGTTAGCAAATTTGAGTTTATGCACGTTAGCATTTGTATTAAAACCACTTTTGTAAGTTTTGGAATTGTTTTATGTATTTGTATGCTCATCAGTCCTATTGTTAAATATTTCTTTCTGCTTTATTTAAAGCTCAGATTTCTATTAACTTTATTCCTAAAGTTTAATTTTAATGCGTCATGTTTTTTTTTTTATTCATTAGGGAACTGACAAATGTAATTTGGTTTGATGATAACTTTTTTGTCACAATTGCTAATTTAAAGAACCCATGAATGCTGATGTTTTTCTCTCACAACCACAGATTTTTTTTTCTGATTTTTTATTGGAACTATTGTGCAAGTAATTTGAATGTAGAAACAAATACGAATTTCCGTTGTATACATTAACTGATTATGTAAAATGCGCTATTTTATTCCGTGAAAGGAGTTACATTTTTACTTTTCGTTTTCATTTCTTAGTTTCATTTGGTTTTATACGAAATTACGCCTAGGGGAAAAAATGACTGAAACAAGAATTTGATAATAGTAATGAAAATAAGTTTTTAATTAAGTTTTAAGCTTCCTGTGAGTTTTAATTTGTGTATGTATTTGTTTTAACCCAAGAATATTGACAATTATTTTCACCTTGAATACATTGTAATTCAAGGTGAAATACACACGTGTGATTTTACACATGCACTTTTTGCATAACCGTGTGTCTTAGACTAACATGAAAGTTTTTTCTTTCAATGCAGAAATTGATTTTAGGATAAGCAGCGGTTTAGAAAAGTGAGCAAAAAAACAATTTTGCTCCGTTGTGATATTTTTACTCAATCACTGAAAATTATCGTTAAACTTTATTGCCAATCAATATTTTCTTTCTGAAGGTAGTCTTGCATAATGCGACGTTGTCTGTCTGTCCAATTTTGAATATTACTGCATTTTGTAGACGAGTTTTGTTAAAATAGTTTAATCTGAGTTTTTTTTTTTAAATTCTGTATTCGTTGTACTTGTAATAATGTTAGGTTAAGGATAATGTCAAGTAAAACTTTTGTTGTAATTTTATTTTAAAATTAGTTGACAATGGTTTATTATTTTATTTATTTATTCTTTTTACTTCCTTTTTAAAAAAAGGAAGTATTGTATTCGCGAAAAAAATTTCCCTCAAAATTGACCTTAATTTTCATTTTACTCACCCCGGAATGAGCTGAAGTTTTTTTTTTCTTTTCGACTGGACCACACGTGGATAAGTGCCTAAGACCGTATAGAGACGCGAAATATCCATAATGACGATTCCCGATTTAATTACAACAAATTTTCTCGTGACGTTGTATGTTCCTATGCACGTATGTATGTACAAGCGTATGTGCGTATGTGCGGATGTATGTCGCATAATTCAAGAACGGTAAGTCCAAGAAAGTTGAAATTTAGTACGTAGATTTCTAATGAGGTCTAGTTGTGCACCCTCCCCTTTTGGTTGCATTCGGGTGTTTCTAAAGGGGTCTTTTGCCCCTTTTGGGGGGGAAATCATTGTTAATTTCGATGTAAACTCAAGTGCTGTTATAATTTGGCGGACACTTGGCAATATATCGCCAGTCTTTAGATCGCTAATTTTTGTCGCCGACTTGGCGACAAATTTAGCGATTTTTTTAAAAATTTTTTTAAAATCTGTTTCAATTTGCCACTGTTGGTGATATTTAGAGTAAACTGTTAAATCGCATTAAAATTGCCAGTAATGGGGAAATGACATTAAATTGGAGTAAAATGAAAGTCATAAGATGCACAAATCAGCTCGTTTTTTTTTTTTTTTGTAAAAGAAGAATTTTTGATTGTGGATCCTTTGAAAATATGTATCATAATCTATAATCAAACATTTTCATGTCAGACGAAGTGTGATAAATTGTGACAAAGAGGAAAGGAGGGATGTAGAAAAAAAAGTGTGACATCATTGATGGATAAGTGTTCATTCACTGGCCAGATTACTGTATTATCTAGTTTGTGAATCGCACAAAAGATTATAATCTGTATCCTTTAATGTATCTTTTAAAACAATTTACATCTATATTTTATGAATTTCGCAAAACTTCATAATTTGTATTCCTCAATGTCTTTTTCGGAATAATTAAGAGCCTACATAATATCCCTTTAAATTCACTCAGTCGAAGAGCTTAATTGTGTGTTATTCTTTACGCTCCGCTAAACACGAAATAAAACGACCTGCCTGAACTTTGTAACCTTTGGAGCAAACCGCGCGCAGCTTTCGATACTAATAACTAATAGCTTCAAAAGTAATAGCACGTGAAATTTTGATGCTTAAAATCCTTTGGATTAATTTTATCATTCAAAATTACCCATTGCGAAAGTTCTTCATGCATTAAATGTTTAGATCCGTTTCAAATTTAGGATGTCGTTTTATATATCCTCTCTGGATGCAGATAGCAGTTATTGTAGTGAAGAAATATTAAAGATCTTCCAACTGTTTACAATGGATAGTGCGCCTATTGCTTTGTGAAAAGTATGCTTCAGTAATAAAATTTCCTAACTGAAGTTGTTTTTCTTTTTCTTTTTCTTTTTCTTACGAAACTGTAAATAACTAGTGGTACCGTCAGGGCTTTGCCCGTAATAGAAAAATTAAAAGATCTTTTGGTTTGCCTGTATATTTACAAATAATTTATGGTGAATTTTCTCGCCAATTGGCTTGTACCCATGTTACGGTTCCATGTTATGATAATTTCGTATCTCGCCAATTGGCTTGTGCCCATGTTACGGTTCCACGTTATGATAATTTTGTCATTTATTTGCTCATCTTAGATTGACAATTATTCAATATGACAATTTTTCTCTTAAAATTGGAATGGAAAAAGAACCACATCGAATTTTCAAAAAATCGCTTCGAGGTGCACATCCTCATGCTACAAACTAACTTTATGCCAAATTTCATGAAAATCGGCCGAACGGTCTAGGCGCTATGCGCGTCACAGAGATCCTGACAGACAGAGATTCTGAGAGACAGGCTGCCAGCTTTATGATTAGTAAAAAGATAACGAACACTTTAAGTATAAGTATTATAGCAAATCACATGAAACCACATCAACTTTTATTACGGTTATGAGTTTCTCTCCCTTAATGCAAACTAATGTAGATGATTTTTTTTACATTGATTTGTCCACCACATCAAAGATATAAGCCAATAACACTTGCATTAGTGTAGTGATCTTCATTCCTTCCCAAAAGTCACATAAATTAAGGTATGAGGTTCGAGAACCACATGTGTCAACTACGCAGCTTGCTAATTGCAGTTTATGATTCTTTATTGTGCTTTTGGTGGATCCAATAAGGAAAGATTTTTTAAGAAGTCTCTAGATAGCATTTCAAGAAAAAAAAATAAAGAAAGACGTAGGGAAATTTGGTTCTGTTCTGTCCATTCAGTTTTAGCCTTTCTTTTTTCGGAGTGAACACATACTAACAGGGCCGGATTTGGAAGTGTGGAGGCCCCGAAGCAACGAAGAAGTGGAGGCCCCTAATCAGTAGGGTGCATCATTTGCCCAACTAGTCTAAAATTGTTTTGTCCCTAATTTAAAAATGTTCTCATACCACTAGATAGTATTCCTGTGAATTTTTATGAAAATCAAAATTAATTTAGGTATCCCACCTCAAGCAAGAAGTTTCTTTTTTAAGGTAAATGAACATTTATAACAATCAAAAGTGACTCAAAATGCAATACTGGTAAATAATTTTTAAATTATTTAAGTTACATTGTACCTGTGTTAACTTAAACTGTTACCATTTTTTCAGTGACTTTCCATAACATCTTTTGTAACTGCAACTGTTCACTGTTCAGGTTCACTATTTGTTTTCAACTGTCTACCGTTTTCTTCTATCATACAACTACTAATGCTAGTTCTTTAAGTTTTCTTCTTGTTATTCTATGCATATGTGTTGTAAATTACTTAAATAAGTTAATATATTCTATTGTAATTCATAAGGTGCGTGCATTTTTGAAAGTAACATATTTTGAAAACTTTTAATAAACATGTGCGAATTAACTGCTGTTGAATCAGTGACATTTTCTCCACAAACAAAGCCTTGTTCATCTGTACAAAAGGTAAAAGTCAAAACCAGACAATCTTCAATGGTATTTGGACTTGGAAGTGGAATAACTCAAGAGGACTCAGAATTTAAGGGTTCACGTTTACCCACTAGCTTGCAAGGGCTTCGTTGCTTGATGTATCATATTGAGAAAGGTGCCGATCAGAATCTTACCAAATAGAAATCTTCAACACTTGTCCGGTTAAAAATATCTGATTTCTATGCAAAAGCAAACATTCCAATGATTACTAAATGTAAATCCTGTGAGAAAATACTATAACTTCATGAAGACAACACAAAATTAAAAGCAATTCCTCGTCAAAGAAGAAATACAACAAATTCCATTAATAAAGTAAAGAAAATGGAAGAATTAGCTAAAACATTTTCATTATGACCTAAAAATGTAGAATGCCATTTAAAAATTCCAGAAGATTTAGCTTTTCTTCAATCTATGAAAAGTGATCATCTAGCAACCTTTGGCTTACACGATAAAATATAACAGCAAAAAATTAAGCGTTGGGAAATGCGTGAAATATCAAAAGCAGCATTTTATGAAAAAATAGCTAAGGAAACAAGCAACTTCAATACAAGTTTTAATTCAGCTATTATTGATGAAATTGAAAGAGTTGAAAATAGGGATGTAAGTGACTCATAGATCCGAGAGATCAGATTTATAATGCTCATACCAGAAATCGTCATCGTAGCTTTTTTTCCACATATTATAAAACCTGATGCAAGCTTCATACATTAAAGTTTTAATAGCAGAAGCTGGTGGTGATTCATCCAATAATTTCAGCATCATATGCAATAACAGACAGAGCAAAACGATCAAGTGTCAGAGACATTGCCAAAGCTTGTAAGGATCATTGGAGTGGTTATGATTTTGCATCTTTGCACTGGGATTCTAAACTCTTACCGACTTAAACAAATCAAAGTACTGCAGAAGAAAGGCTTGCAGTCATAGTGGGTAATTCATATGAAGTTAAGTTTCTTGGTGTACCAGCATATCCACCAGGAACAGATTAAAAAAACGGAGATATCATTGCTAAGTTAACAACTAATTTGCTAAATTCATGAAACTTTTCTGACTCAATAGTTAATATGTCATTTGACACAACTGCTTCTAATACAGGATATATCTGCAGCATGTGTAGCTATTCAACAGCGTTTGGGTAAAGCTGTCCTGTAGTCAGCTTGCCGTCACCACATTGGAGAAATTTTATTGTCACATGTTTTTGACGATTTAAAAATTGAAACATCGAAGTCACCAGACATAATTTGTGTTTAAAAGATTTTGCAAACATTATACATTACTGCAGTGTGTGGAAGAAAGATATACCGCTGATATACCTATATATTTATCCAAATTTGATGACAGTTCATTCAGTGAGTCCTCAAAAAGATTAATTGACGAGTGTAAAAACAATGTTATCAAATTAGCTAAATAAAATGTTGTGTTTTGCAGAGGTGATTACTTAGAATTTGTTCAACTTTGTCTTTTATTCTTAGCAAACGATCCAAATGAGATAACTGCAGCCATCTTTAAACGCCCAGGAGCTTTAGACAAAGCACGATGGATGGCAAAATTAATTTATTCAATCAAAATTTGCTTATTTCAACATCAAATTCAAGAACTACCAACTGCATCAATAACTACACATCAACAAGTTTTAAAATTTAGAAACTTTGTTAATTTATCACTTTGGCACTTGGTGGATGATGTGCACTTCTGTCTTTGATGCACCATGGAATGACTTGCAATTCTTTCATTTACTCATAAAATACAGTATTATTAATGCAGAAATTTCTGGAAGTGCAAATAATGCTTTTAAAAATCACCTTTGGTATCTGACAGAAGAAGCTGTACTATGGAGTGATAAAGTGCTTGAAGCAGACCAACGTGCTCTTGCTGGCAGTATGTTAGCCATTAGACCAGCTAATCTTTCTAATCCAAAACACAGATTTGGTGTGGATTTGGAAAACCAAAGTTTCCAACAGAAATTCATTTATCATCAACACTGTCTGATTTTGTGTGCATTGATTCCTGGTTCTTATTTTTAATTTTGAAGTTAGATTCAGAATTCATGGTGGAAGATGTTAAACAGTGGCCAAATTGTATTTCATATCAGACTTCAAAAACTAATTTGAAAGGAATAAATGTAGTAAACGATTGTGCTGAGCGAGGAATAAAGCTGACCAATGACTCTTTAATATCAGCCCAAACAGAAGATCATTACCATGCATTATAAGTAGTTGAGCATGATCGAAAACAACTCCCAAATCTTCCCAAAATGAGGAAAATTGATTGAAAATTAACTTTTAAACCGAACTTTAATATTTAACGAAGTAATATTATGGAATATACTGTAAATTTGCTTCAATAAATCAAATAATTCTTTCAGTAATTAAATAAATGTAAAAATTGCTTAAATTGTTATTTTTCTGAGTTTTCGTAACTTTCAATTGTCAGGTGGCACACATAGATATTGTTCAAAGTGGGAAAAATTTCACACAAATTATTAATTTCGTATGTAGAATAAAAATATCTTAGGGACAAAGCATTTGTAAACGAAAAAAAAAATTGATGGGGCGTATGATGCACCCTACTAATCAGGGTTCGAAAAGATCATCATATTTTCGAAAATATCCGATACTTTGATATATATCCGAATATTTTGATATATATGTACATATCCGATATTTTCGACCTGTAAAAGTTAAGATGGTTTGTAAAAATTTTATTGTGGGGGCCCCTTTGTTGTGGGGGCCCTGGGGCAGTAGCCCCGCCTGCCCTCCACTAAATCCGGCCCTGCATACTAATATCTGACTGCAAATAATTATCATTCCATTATAACCGCCATTCATTACTCGACTTTTCATCGATACACCTGGCGAATTATTAAAAAAAAAAAAAAAACTTAGAGTATGAAGGTTATTTTGTGGATGGTAGTTCAAAAGAAATACGTATTCAATAACTGATCATTCGAATGAAACACTTAAGTACCGATAGTTCATTTAAAAAATAGTCAGTAGAATCATACGATAACCGATCATTCGAAAGAATCACTGAAAAATGAAATGTTATAGTCAAGTTCTCAAATGATTCAATTATAATTATGCATTCAATTAACTTCATCACTAACTCAAAGGTTCACCTAGAAAGGTTCTGCACCAGCTCAGTTGTCAAATCTTCAAATGTTAATGCATTTCACCATTATTATCGGCAGTGATACAAAAGTCCTTTTTATTTTGCAAGAAACCTCAGTTTCATTTTTAGAAATCTTCCTTGAGTAGATTTAGCTCTCTTACCTTCAGTTGGTTAATTTTTTAACCCCCGACACACAAAGGAAGGGGGTTATAAGTTTGACTTGTCTGTGTATCTGTGTGTCTGTCTGCGGCACTCTAGCGCCTAAACGGATATGGACCGATTTTGAAAAAATAAATAAATAAATAAATAAAATCATAGCACGCCAAAACAGTCAAATGAAAGCGAAAAAAAATTATATTAATTTGAATTTTTGGCATCTTGAATTCAAATTATGTTTTTCGCAATCACGAGCGTGTGTGTGTATGAATGCGCGTGTGTGTTTGTGTAGGCGCATGTGTGTGCGTGTGTGTGTGTATGTATGCATGTGTGTGCGTGGTGTGTATGCAGTGCTGTGGGTGTACGCGTGTGTGTGTGTGTACGCCTTCGTATGTGTGTGTGTGTGTAGGCATATGTGTTTGTGTCTGTGTGCAGGCATAAGTGTGTGTATGTGTATGTGTGTGTGTGTATGTAGGCATATGTGTTTGTGTCTGTGAGCAGGCATGAGTGTGTGTATGTGTATGTATGTGTAGGAGTGTGTGTTTGTGTCTGTGCGCAGGCATGAGTGTGTGTATGTGTGTGTATGCGTGTGTGTGTAGGATATGGACGCAACCTGGAGACGGTTTTCACAATAGGAGCAGCATCGTGAGGCCGGTCGACGCGACGGTGGTGCTGGCAGAGGGAGGTGGTGAGAAAATAAAATCACAGGAAATCAAAACAGTGAAATGAGAACAATAAGCAATCGTGATTGCTCAAAAATGTTCGAAAGGAGAGATGATCGAGAGCCTTCTTAGCTAGGTTGCATCTTTGGATGACATTAACTAACGAAGATATTAATTAAAAACCTCTAAAAGCTTTTTTGCAACATTTGCAGTGAAAACATAGTTAAAAAATTTTAAAATTTAATACCAATATAAAGAGTGTTTTTCTGCGTCTGATGGAATGTGTTTGGAACTTCCATGATTCACAAAATTCGAATTATAACGTTTTTCAAAGCAGATTTTAATAACGGCTAAGCCTTTATTCACGTGATTGATAACCGAATTCATTGTTGGCCTACAAGAAAATAAAACGCAATGAATTAAAATTTTTATCTGTTGCCTGTTTCTATTTAATCTTACTAATATTATATATGCGAAAGTTTGTCTGTATGGATGTATGGATGTATGTATGGATGTTTGTTACTCTTTCACGCAAAAACTACTGAACGGATTTTGATGAAACTTTACAATAATATAGCTTATGCATCAGAATAACACATAGGGTAGTTTTCGTCCCGTTATGGGGGGCAAAACCCCCTTAGGGGGGCAATAAAACACAATTTTTTTATAAATTCTCTAATATTGGGATAAAAAAATACTTGCACATATTTACATTATATGTCCATCGAAAGCTCTGATTTTTCTGCTGAAGATGGCACCTGTTCGAAATTTCTAAGTAGAATAAAAAACGAGTTATAAACTTTTTAGATCCATGTTCGAAGGCTTTCCTCAACTCAATACAATATTTAGTGTATCATCTCAACTCCCTGTCGATAGCGACAATTGTTGTATTGTTGACTTTCTTTGCTTTTCGTGATTGTTCAAGGCTTTTCTCAAGTCAAATCTTGAAGTAAGATTTTTGCACAAGATTGGCAAATAATACATGATTTGGCTGATGATTTTCCATTTAAACGGAACTTTAATGTAATTAATGGTTTTTATTATTATTTATGCTGATTGAACACTTACTCATTATCCAAACAACCAGCAAATCGCCAAAATTTTTGCAGAAAGATTTCCGTAGCTGATGCATTTGGCAGTTTTTTCAACGTTGCTGTTTTTGAAGCCGAAGACTACGTCATAATGTTTCTCAGCTTTCACCATGTAAACAAAATATCGCCAATCAAAGAATTTTCAAAAGACTTTTTTTACTGTGTTAAATAATCCAGCAACTAAATTAGGCAAATCCATAAACAGCACAAAAACTTCCATTAATTTTCCGTTTTGCACAATTTCAAACAATCACCAAATTGTATTACTTATTTTGGTAACATTTCGGATGAAACTGTTTAGCGCCATTTTATGGTGACCAAAAATATCTCAGCATCTGGCGACGATATCTCTGTAACGAAAATTAATATCATATCGTTTTACAAAGTAAGGAAAGAATGGGGGAGCATCATCGAAGGTACCCCGAAACGACTTTCACAAATTCGGTAAAATCGCACCAAGAGCCACAATGATTGAAATTTCCCGAAATAACTAAAGCAAGTATAAGGGGAGTAAGTACAAGTATAACGAGCGCAGCTACTTTTTTTTAATCACTTCGTACTTCATTAGCCATACAGAGAAGGTTTTAGACTCCATGTTAAAAAAAAGTATCAACAGATTAATCTTTTTAAATATGAGAAGATTAATTTCATGTTTTTTTAAATTTGTATATGCTTAAATATAGTGCTTTCGTTTCTAAATCAATACTACTTTGTTCTTTATACTTATTGCTATTTTAGTTTTATGGGTAAGGAAGAAACTCGATTTTTAAGCAAGTAATGATTTTTTCTAATAATTATTACTGACCCAGGCAACGCCGGGTATTTTTGCTAGTAGCAAATAAAATACTTGACATTAATTTTGAATAATGTAAGGCTTTTAAAATTATTTTCAATTTTCCGTCTTGATTCTACAATTGCTACTCAGTCGGTTTTTTTTTTTTTTAATTTTTAATTTATTGTTGCTTGTAATAAACAACAACTTTACAACTTAAAGTTGTAGCATTTAACCTGGTCTGTGACAGTTGTGATGATTTGTTTTAGGGAAAGATAACTCCATAACAGAGTGTGTGTGCCTAGACAGAAAGAAGATTAATATTCCCTCCGTATTATTAGTGGTGCCAGAATAATCTCCTGGAGGGAAGGGGGGGGGGGATCTTAACGAGTTAGTTTTTCTGTTGGCGGGAGGGATTTGTTTAATTAGACCTTAAATGAGTGTACATTACCATACTAGAATTGGCAGTGTAGCAAAAGACCAAAGATTTTGCGGCATGAGTTTTTTAAAATTAGTATTTTTTTATTTTTTTTCTGAAAGATCAAGCTTAAAAACATAGGATTTGACCATTTTATAAATAGTTTGACTTAAATTAATATTTTTTATAAATTATTCTATAATCGATTCTGCCCATGACATCACAAATAATGAAATGCCATTCACAGAGAGCAATATTTAATTTGCTACTTTACTCACGTATACTGGCAACGATATGGTTGACGGCAAGCTTAGAGTGCAATATTTAATCCGCTTCTTGATTATTATTACGTGGAAACGCGGTAGACAGATGCGCCAAAGTACATCATTTGTTACGTCATAAAGACCACGCCTTATTTAAAAATCGGACATTTTAAAAAATGAATTAAAAATTATGCGTTGGAAAAATGAAAGTTTTTTTCCTCGCTCCATCTTATTATTATTATTATTATTATTATTATTTTTTGCTTGTTCTAACAATTTCAGTGACTAAAGTAGTACTTTTGACTGAAGGAAGCAATCCCATTATTTCGTCCTTGCTGAGCCCTTGTTCCGTATGCATTGCATCCTATGACTCCTGCAGCAGGCTCCAATTACCATCCGAAATGTGCCATGTAAGAAATTATATGCTCCACGCGGTTACATTGCGTAAGACTTGACAGGGATCCCAAGATTAATAACTGCGATCTCCATAATTGCGTAATGGGGCTTTCCGCGATTGCCTACTGCGCAGATGCATGAGAGCGCCTGGGTTATATGGCTATAGACAGTCATGAAGGCATGACTGCAAAAAAAACCTCTTGACCGAATAGCGGGATAACTTTATGGCATATCTTTTGACCGCTATTCGGGAAAAGGGGCAACTTGGCTGCCCATCATGTATATTGTGAGTAGAAAAATAAATTATTTTGTGTGTGTTGTGAACATGGTCTCTTCAATTCTCCCCCTCTCCAAAATTTGATTTATGGAAAATGTGACAAAGAAGAAGGGACGAAAATCCTCTTCATGCCATCGCATATAAAGTTGGGTTTCTTTGAAAGAACACATTTGACAATCGCAAGTGTTTAAACTTGAGATTGAAAATTCGCCTGCAACGAGACCACACGCTTAAAAGTAAAGTTTATCAACAAATGTTCGGCGGACAAGTCGCTCAATTACTTGATTACACCGTATATCCTGCTCAATCGCTTGAGTGGGCACGTGTATTGCATTTCACTGCAAATGAAAGGAGCTCCCGATGATGTTCCTCTGTCCATTTGAAGTGCAATCTGATTGCAAAATTGGGTGAAACTAGAAGCAATATAGTAAAGCTTCGTGGACATACAGCATGTTTTAGCAGAAATTCTTCTAAATCTTGGATATGTGCCAAAATTCAGCTGCCGATGATGTTCTTGACATTCTCGTTGGAAGAAAATCTTTTGAGAATATACTACGAAACAACAATAACTGTTTTACTATCAACGTATTTGAACTGTTTTTACGTTTGTCCAAGTTTCAAATCCTTCTTAGATATCAGTACTAAAACAAAATGCTTTAAAACAGATTTTGTCGTAGAAATCACTGAAATAAAATTCCGTCTGTCTACAACTGCTCTCAATTTAGGTAAATGTTTTCGTAATACTCTCTGTAAGGATAGTAAATTTTTAATTCTTCAGAATCAGATTCTCTCAGAAAACTTCATGGAAAATTGAAAGATAAGAAACCGAGGAAAAGCACTACATCTTTGAATAAACTGATCTCCTTACATATACCAAACTAAAGTAAATCTTCAGTTATATTTTAGAAGAGAGTGAGTGATGTGTATACATTAGTACATTATTAGATATCATTTCTTAATCAAAATTAGTGACCTAAACTTCAAAAAAGTTGCAAATGAAATGCAATACAATGGAACCCTAATTTTACTTATTCTGTCCCTCCAACCGGTGATAAAAAATGTACCAAGTGAGAAAACGTAAAATGGGGGAAAGGGTGAAAAATCTAAGAATAATGTTTAAAAATTGACATTTACCCTCCATTACCCCCCATTAAATTAAGATTTTTCGTACGAAAGATCATCTTCCACCAGGCCCGTCATTTAGGGGGGATTAGGAGGGAGCAATTGACACCCTCTGACTTTGAGAAATGAATGTATTTACACATAAGTGAACGTGGTTATAGAGTAAAGAAATATACATAGAGAGGCCTCGTCTATGGTAAAAAGGAGATGAAATTGAAACTGGAATTATGGGATACAGCGGTGCAATGATGAGCGGGGTTATGATAACATGATCGCTTCGCGAAAATAGTTTTTACCAATCTCGCAAAGGGACCGTATAAAGTAGCTGGCGGATTGGTTTGCATTTTTATTCATGTTTTAATGCAATTTCGAAAACGTGCTTCATAAACTTGCAACGATATCTAAGATTAAATTAACAACCAATTGAGATTCAGTAGTAGACTGTTTTGGATCAAGATGTAGCTCAAGAAGCTAAGGATCTTGGGATACAGCGCTGCAACTTCCGGCTTCAATTTCTTAGTATAGCGGGGCCTCTCTATGTAATTTCTTTATTCTATGGTTTCAACCGTTTTAATGTAGTCAGAAGCATTCACGAAACTGCCTGTCCAATTATCCAAACTTTTGCTTATCCGAACCGGAGCCGGTTCCGACAAGTTCAGATAATCTGCCCTCTACTGCATGTGGACAAAATGACTTTTCGACGTGACGGTGATCTTCAAAGCTCTGATAGTCCTGGAACTCGCCATAAATAGTGCACTGGAACCTCCGAAGCGGGGGCGTCCGAGAGAAGATATATTCCCTTCTCGGAACGTTGGAAGTCACCCAGTGACCTTCGACAGAGCGTTAAGCGATTACGTAACTGGAATATTAACAGAGACTCTGGATGATAATCTCTGTCACGGAGGCTTCCTCTCCGTTCATCTTAACGATGTAGGTCATCCATGAGTGGAAAGGTGTTGTGTGGGACTTGTCGCATTTAACGACCCTGATTAGCTATGGAAATCGATGGTGTGTCCTGTGGTCTTCGGATTTTGGGGATGGGGGAGGGCATTGAGCGTGTTGTACAAGGAGATGTAAGTTATTCATTATGAAGATTTTTTTTTAAAAATGCAATGATCTATAAAGTTATTGTCTTTTAGTTCAAATCTATAAGATATTTGCAAAATAGAAGAGTGTAGGGTAGACCAATCAGTAAGTGAACACTTAAGCGCCACTTCATTTCGAAAAACTCATGATATCGTTCAAAAGTGTCATTCATGTGGTATTTGGCACATGAAAGAAAAAAGTTCAATTGATATACTGTCTGACCACGGATTGTATGGAAAGCCAAACATCCGTTTTACAGCCGGAAATGGACGAATCTATTATTTTTTAGCGATGGCAGCTTTTGCAGAAGCAGAGTCTCATTCAAATGAGCGGAATACACGCACCAAATTTTTACTTTTCCCCCTCATTCAGATAGATTCGTCTTGTCTGGACGTTTGAAAATTCCATACAATCCGTGGTTGGACAGTATGTAATTAATATTTTTAGAAGACTGGTGAACTTTACGGTTTTGCTTTAGGTTTTTTGAAAAGTTGAAATGAAAAAAATGCACCAACCCAGGGATGGAGCTCCTAAAACACCTTGTAGATAAACACGGCTTTCTCTATTCCTTTTCTTTTTGGAAATTAAGAGGAGGAACTGACTACTGCCAGTACAGCTAAGAAAAAGCTTTAGAAACTCTATTTAGAAAACATTTATAATAACGAACTGCCTATCAACTGGTCGGTTTATTCTGTGATTTAATGTACGTATGTACGTACGTGCAGATTGATGAAGGGCAACCGGGCAGATATATTTAAATATTTAATTGGTCAAATGAACAGCTGCGGTGTACCAGCATAATAACATCATACTGAACATTTATAATATTTTGTATTTCCTCTGAATTCTTTAGAAACAATTTCAAAACGATAGTTTCACTTTTAAGTCTTTTGCATGTCCAAAACTTTGAGGAATCAGGTTCGTAATTCCAGTTTTCCAGGGAGGAGAACATATATACAAAATGTACATATTATAGGGAGAGAGAACCAGAATATGTGCACAAATGTGTATTTACATTATGTTTCTAAAAGCCGGAGGGGGATTGACCTCTTGATCCACCAGATGACAGGCCTGAGAGAAAAAATAGACACAGGGTTCACTCTCTCGAGTGAACCCTGTAGTTTCGAAGGTAAGGCTCAAGTCATCTGATAACTTCAAGTGAAGCAGTGGCGTACCTAGCATGGGTGACACCGGGGGCGGTAATTTGTGGTGTCACCCCCCTACAGATGCGAAAGAAAAGCAAATTTTTATGTAAACATGAAAGCATGAAATTCATGCAACTTTCGGAAAAAATTACATTTGTGTCATAACGAAATTTTAAGTGGGCTAAAGTACAGAAAAGAAGCAAAAGGGAAGGGGGTCTGGGGGTTTATCCCCAGAAAGTTTTCAAATTTGTAGTCTTAAAAATGCATTTTAGCTTCATATTTTTCAAAAACTTGCAAGTTCACTGTGTCACCCCCCAGACGGGTGACACCAGAGACGGACCGCCCTCCCCGTAGTGGCGCCATGAGTGAAGTATTTAATGAAGTAACTTATTACCTACAGCTTTTACCTTAACTTTATGAGTTTAACCATACCAATCCTTGTAGACCCTCTGTGGTGTGTTAATTTAGTTTTAGCTACCAGTTTCAAGGTAATCTCAGCTTCAATGATTGGACATTTGCCACCAGCTCATTTTTAACAATTCCAGACCCATGAGCTCATAACAAGGACGAAACTGCAGTGTCTGGATGTCATAACAGGGCTGTCAGTATGAGCTTGTACATAAAACTACTTTTTGGTATAGCTCCTTTGATCATCAAAGTGCGGGTGAGCGTTTCTTAAGTTGTTTTTTTACGAGGACGATTATTCAAAGAGCATACACTTACAACAAATACGCGTCATATATATTTTAACACCTCTGAAAATGTATTTCACGCATTGGAAATCAGAAATACGCTTAAAACTTTTAGTTAAGCGTATTTTTGCGCTTGACATGTGTCATAAAAATTTAGCATCGTGGAAAATCGAAAATAAAGTAGAACTTGTTTCAATATTATGTTTGAATTTTTTTTGTCTTATATTGTTTTGATACAAAACAATCAAACATTCTAAACCTTAAAATCAAAATAGTACACACATCTTCTTTCCCTTCCAACTTCCATTTCATCTTTTGATTTTTTTTCGATAAATTTTATGATTGTTACTGTTTTAGTATATTACTAGAGGTACCCGCACGGCTTTGTCCGTAGTAGAAAAATTAAAAGGTCATTTGGTTCGCCTGTATATTTAGAAATAATGGATATTGAATTTCTTGCCAATTTGCTATATTCATTTGCTTGCCCATGTTACGGTTCCACGTTATGATAATTCCGTAATTTATTCATTCACGTTGTGATAATTTGCTCGGTAAAATTTTATTAAAATTATAATATAAAAAAACAAAATCGAATTCAAAAAATTGCTTCGAAGTACACCCCCATGCTACAAACAAATTTTGTGCCAAATTTCATGAAAATCGGCCGAACGGTCTAGGTGCGTCACAGAGATCCTGACAGAGAGAGATTCAGACAGAGATCCGGGCAGACTTTTAGCTTTATTATTAGTAAAGATTTCAACCCTCCAAAATGAAACAATGCTCCTCTAAAAAAAAGTCAAGGATATTTTTACGCCATAACAAAAACCCTAGCAGCATTTCTCGATCTTTACGCCATTTTTTTTACTTTGCGTGACTCTTTCAGTGTGATTTAAATAATATTTGCGATGAAACAAGCTGTAGAATTTCACTGTTTTCAGTTTGAAATTAATTAAACAGCATGTTTGGGAATCAAACTATTCGTTTCCAGAAAATGCTCCACATGAAACAAGACATCAAGCAACACAGACTCGAAGCTATTGTAATGAGCTAATTGCGTTTTGGATATCGTGTATTATAATTTAAGCCCCTTTTACGATTTTGTCAGGTTATTATAATTTCACTGCGTAATTGATGCATTGACAGCATAACAATACCCTCTGATTTAATGAACTAATGATGACGTTATCGGACAGTATCCCTAATGAGGACATTACGTTACAGAAAATATACGCAACAGAAAATAAAGTGAAATATTTATTAATTATTATAAGTTGCTTTGCATTGCGGATCCTTACTTGCTATGTAGATTATTTGGAAATTTGTATTTTACACTGTTTCATAGTATACTACACTGTAAGAAAATCCCAAAACGTTACTGATTATTTCCATGTAACGTTTCAGAATTTCACTGCTTTTATTCACTTCCTGTGAAAATCAAGGACTATTGTCAAACAGTTTCCTAAACTATTACAAGTTCAATGCAGACTTCTCACTGTTGTGAAAAATATTTTTAGCTTCCATTTTAAAGATTAACTGAGCGTATTTATTAAGTGTATCACTTCAGTTACCTTATGGCACCTCCAGACCAACTATGCTCCCAGTGAGAGCGAATAAATTTCTGGATTCCGTATCTTTGAAGTACAGCAGGCGAGTTACTTTCTTAATACTGCGTCTGTCTTTTCTTTGTCCATGTTTTCAATACTGCTTTTGGAACTTATATGGTAAATCAGGAAGGTGCCGAGCTGTTACATTATACCTGCCAAAGTTTACTCTGAAGGTCCCACACGACTGGCTTTAATCGGGAAGATTTCTAAATTTTTCAGAAAGATTCTAGGATAATTTCAGGAAGGTTACTGATTTTATGCGAAAAACATTCCTGTATTTTGTAAGATATGTTACTGGTGCCCATTACTTTCCAGGAACGTTTCTGAATTATTTTTACAATGTATGTTGTAAATTTTACCGCTTACTGAAACAAATAGTGCAAGTAAAATGAGGCATTTAATATCAAAGCCAGTTTAAATTATGCATTTTGAAGGGTTTTTCTGCTGTACTTTGATACTTCTTAGTCCGTGCTATGAAGCTAAAGAGCGATTTGCAACGGCTACAGCCGGTCGAAAACCGGAGATAAAACCCGGTTTTAATTAAAAACCAGCGTAGTCTATGCTTCTACTGACCGGCCGATCTCAAACCTCATGTGTACAATCAACAGCATTTTAATGATAAACAAGGGAGATCCGCTGTCTGCTCGCTTCGCTCACCAACCTCCTTTCACCCCCCCCCCCCTTCGACGGGTGACAATTGATGATTTTAGTGGTATGTTTATCAATTCATTTCTTAGGCCGCCCGAGATTTAGTTGGAGACAACGCAAAATGACTTTCCTTGGAAATCCTGCATCCAACTGTTCCAGTATTGACCTGATAGGCAGTCCGGAGGAGATAGGGTTACAGAAACACAGACAGACGCGTTTATAACTAAATGGTATAGATTGTTCAATTAACTCATATTTTTGATTTTACAGACTAATACGTGGCATTACATTGGGATACAACATGAAATTAAACGGGATTAGAAAAAATTTTTTAAAAAAAAAGGCCGAAATTACTTCAAACCCTCCTTGATTCAAATTACTTTTATCTGTAAATAATGAGACAATACTGATAATTTGAAAAAGAATATTAAATAGAAAATTAAATAAATGAGATCACTCCAAACAGAATAACCATTCCATTCATTACGTTTGCTTTTTGTTTTTTCAATTTTTTACAAAACGTTTTGTATCTTTTGCGGCTAGTTCTTTAAATGATTTTTCTTTTCATGTATTATAGCAATTTTTTGAACATCTTTTTATTATCCATAAGCTCTGAGTTGCTGCCCCAAGCAGGGACTAAGACAGAACTACAAGCGTAGGCCGAAAAGCTTGACTACGGCCTCCAGCTACATACAAGCACTGCAGTTTCATTCTTATTATCAATCACAATTTCTACAACTTAATCCACTTATTAGAGATCTCTATTTAGACTGAAACTTCAGAATCTGGATGCCATAGGCGAACTCATGGTATGTATGTTTGTAATAGAGGAGAGTGGCTCAAAGCGGGTATAGGTTAACGAAGAACGACTGAAAATTGTAGTTTCTAGCTTTTTATCGCAACAATTTAGGTTTTATTTCCTAAGAGGGATCTCTTGAACATCAAAATAAAAAGTGATTCTGGCATTATTTCAAATCCAATATTTATTTATTATCAAACATTACAAACACTCGAAAAACCCGCTTTGCCCTACTAGGAGCCTAAAGTGGGTAAGCCGTTCGGGTAAAGCGGGTAAGTTTAATTAATCGTGATTTGGTACAATTGTCAGTCAAATATGAAGTAACATATGATTAAACCAATTGACTAGCTAATTGCCATCATAAAAAATAACTTTTTAATGTTATACTTATCCTATTTAAATAGAAAATCTAAGTCAGTACATTTGTCAACAAAACATATAGAAAGCGGGTATACCCGCTTTGCCCGAAAGTGCAATTTTTATTTTAGTTATAATTATAATATTAAATTTTTTTAAAAAAGCGGAATGAACATCGTAATTTATCGTTGGATGGTGTCAGAATGACGGAGTATTATTGACAATAAAAAAAATGGTCTTCAACTAATCACAAGTTACATATCTTCAGCTTTTTTAAAGAAAGGTATCTTTTTTTTTTTGCATTTTAAGTCTGGTTACGTCATGCTGCTTCGCTGATACTGATTGAAACTCAGGGGTATTCGTGTAAACATGACGTATGCATCGCAGCTTGCACACCATGCTGCGGCATACGAATGCCTACCCGCTTTGGGCCACCCTCCCCTATTTGTTGTCTGCTTCACCGTTATTCCACATTTCCCGCAGTGTCTGATATAATAGAATTTGTAGATTTGTTTCGATTTGGTTGAGAAAGATTCTTTATAAACCAGCGGGAGAGCGCGGCAAAAAAAAAAACATTCTTTTCTTCATTTCAATGAAGATATTTTAATGCTCCCTTTTAAGGAATATTCATTTTATCTTGATATCATTTTATGAGAACAATATGAATAAAGACATAAAATTAAAAGCAACTTTCGACACGAAAAGCATAAAAATATACAGTAACCATTCAAACCAACACATTTTCTCATTACAGATTAAACTCCATCTCGCTCGCAACATAAAAAATAGTGCAACCGCTAAAGAAAGCGTATTGATTTTTCTTACTTACGATCCACGAAATCGAGTAAAAAGATACATAAATAGAAAAATGTCTTCTCTTATGCCATATTTATGACGATATTGCTGTTCTGTGCGTCTTTCCACGTACGGCGAGATGAGCGCTTAAGCAGGGGTTGCAAAATTGCTCGGGCACATCAAAAGATATCAACTACATCCGTTATGATCACATAGAGCAAAAAGAAAAAAAAAAAAAAAAAAGCGAAAGAATGGGTGAAATGGATTTGGCTGTTTGTTCGGTAGTTACCTCTATTAGACTTCAATGGAGGTTAAAGGTTTTAAGGGAAGAAATATTATCTTTAAGGTTATTTTGTAGAAATATTACCTTTAATGATATTTTGTGGAATCATTAATTTTAAGAATGTCCTTGTGGAAGTATTATCTTCAAGAATATTTTCTAAAAAGATTATTGTACGATGCTCTTGTGTAGGTTATGTGGACTGTATCTCAATAATTCATTCAAGTAAAAATAATACATTAATTTAAATTGTGTAAAATCAAATCATACAAATCAATTCAAATAAAGAAACTGAAACATCGCCCTAACAACTAACTAAAATACAACTGACTAATTCACTAAACTAATTAAGAACATTTTTTTAACATAGAGGCACGTGTGCGCTCCTTCTTGGAGCACACTGCCACCCTCTGCTTTAATTTATGCAAGGGATTTAACAATGTTATCTTCAAGAACATTTTTGTAAAGCCATTATCTTCATAAATATCTTGCAAAAATTTTATCTTTAAGAATATTTTGTGGAATCATTTCTTTAACGAATATTTTGAAGAAATATTACCTTTAAGAGAGTATTATCAAGAAATATCATCTTCAAGAGTATTTTGTAGAAAGATTATCTTCAAGGGCATTTTGTATAGATTTCATCTTCAAAAATTTTTTGTGAAATATTTTCTTCAAGAATATTTTGTAACAATGTTATCTTCGAGGACATTTTGTAGAGATATTATCTTCAAGAATATTTTGTAGAAATTTTAATACAAAAATAATTTTCTGTATTTTAGAACTGAACATATATACTTTTCATGTAATCAGGATTTCATTATAGGAAAAAATAAGCGTGTATGTATCAAAAAATACTTTATGCCTGTAATGGGTATTACATTGTTTAGAATGAATTAATTTCCCGGATTACAATGACTTTTTTTCCGCTTTCGAAGTTACAGTCATTTAAGGCAATTGCGACTACTCGGAGATTAGTAAAATACGAATTAACAACGTCAAAAAGCACAAATTGCGGATTACTGCAGGCACTTGTTTCGGCGTTACAAGGAACGCCTTTTTCAATGAAAACAAAATAAGCTTCTGGAGGAAAAGACATCCGACAAAAGTCTTCAAAAGTAGATATTCATCCTTAAGCTCATTTCTTTTGCATTGAAAAAGGCGTTCCTTGTTTCGCCGAAACACTTGTCTGAAGTAATCTGCTCTTTGTGCTATTTCTTATTTTACTTTTTATGCACCAAGGTTTTTATTTTACTTACTTAGAGATGGCTCGTCAAATTGCGACGCAAGATTATGAGAGATATCTATATTTTTATGTTTGAGGCAGTGAGACGCAAAGGATGTAAGTGGACATTTTCAACTTTTGAGTAAAACGTGTTTTAAAGATAACGTCCTAGGTAGGCTTTCATTGATTTTTTATTCTAAATCATGCTATGCAGCAGGCAGCACCTACCAGGCCTACTAGTACTATCTCTTGCCCCAAGACTGAGGAGAGGTTCCCCTACTATTTCTACAGGTTATCCCCAAATTTTTAGTTTTGCCACTTACATCCCTTTGCTTCTTATTACCTCATTTGGCATTTGAAATGATATACAGAATCCAGTGCCAGTTTTGTGACAGTGGGAATATTTGGCGGTACTGTTTAACCACGGATTGTATCTAATTTGGCCGAGTTAAGACGATTCCATGTGAATGAATCAAGCAGGGGAGAAGGTAAAATATCAATGGGGTTTTGATGCACGTGTTTCATAATTTCACCAGGGCCTTATTTATTTATTGCCTTTATTGGGATGAAAATGAGTGGAAACCATAGAGTAAAGAAATTACATAGAGAGGCCCCGCTATACTAAGAAATTGAAGCCCGAAGTTGCACCGCTGCATCCCAAGATCCTTAGCTTCTTGAGATACATCTTGATTCAAAACACTCCATTGCTGAATCTCAATTGGTTGTTAATTTAAACTTAGATATCGTTGCAAGTTTATGAAGCACGTTTTCGAAATTGCACTAAAACATGAATTAAAATGCAAACCAATCCGCCAGATACTTTATACGATCCCTTTGCGAGATTGGTAAAAACTATTCTCGCAAAGCGATCATGTTATCATAACCCCGCTCATCATTGCACAGCTGTATCCCATAATTCCGGCTTCACTTTCATCTCCTTTTTACCATAGACTCTCTATGTATATTTCTTTACTCTATGGTTTAAACCAAATGAGCTTCTATGGAAACAACAAAAAGAAAATAAAATGTTTTCATTTTTCGGAAATGTAAAAGGAAAAAGCAAGCTCAAAATTATGTTGTAAACAAAACAAATCAATAAATTTCTGAGTGAGAATATAAATCCAATATAGTTTTGATTTAAAAATAATTGCAGTGAATAAATTGTCATTTAAAAAAAAACGAGTCGAAATAATTAACAGGCAAACACGCACATCTGTATCAGAGAAACTAAACTACCTTCCCTGAAAGGTAATAGACACGTCCATTTCCGCCAGTAAACCGGATATTATTCCTTTCCATATAATCTGTGGTCAGACAGTAGTTCCACCAGCTCCCATGCTTATAGCGATATATCCAGCTTCAATTTCTGTAAATCTATCTTTTCTGCATCGGTACGTAGCGCGGCAGAATACAGGCATTTATTTCACTCTTTCGCAGGAGTTATTTCTACTCAATTTAATAGATGTCTAAGGACCTAATCGTATTAAAATTTCGAAGTATTTATACTTAAATTACAACTCGCAGCAATATTTTGTTTTATTATTATTTTTTTAAGTTTTTCAATTATTCCTTAAAAGTTTGTTATTTTTGTAATGTTTGGTATAAAGATTTTTGTTTCATTTTGAGCTGACAGTGCCTCTTTATCAATCAGAATTTTTGTAAATGCAAATTAAGCTTCCATAAAAAAATATTTAAAAAAATTAGTTTTAAAAGCAGAAGTTCTTATGCCCATACATGAGTATGTGCCCCCCACCCCGTTTTTTACTCGCATCGGAAATGCTGTGGAACCTCTTTAATTCGAACTAATTGGGACCGGGGGGGGGGGGGGGGGTTCGGACAATCAAATTCTTCAGATTGCAGGACATATTATGCTTTTTGCATGTCCTCTATTGTATGACAACAGCTAAAATAAATCATGAGTGTTACAGAAATGAAAGAAATGCTTTGCAGCGTAAAATATTGTTTATTTCATTAATAGTAAACATAGAATAAAAACAGCATAGCAGTAGAACATTTATTTAAAAAAAAAAAAAACTTTTTTTTCCAGTACATGTGTTTCATCTCGGTGGTGTTCGGATTACGGAGGTTCGGATTAAAGAGATTCTACTGAACGTCTTTCGGTGATCATTGTAGAATATTCTGAGCTTGGTGAACATTTTGAACTGCATCAAATCTTTTAAGTCTGCAAGGTCCCAGAACTGATCGCTATTAACTATTTATGTTTGTATTGGAATTACTTTGTCTATAATAAGGTCTATGGTTACATCTTTTAGATTAGACTAGTCTCCGATAATTTATTTTTCTTTTCTTTTCTTTTTATTTATTGCACACAGATCGGAAATGAATTTTCTATTGGTTGTTGATACTTCTATTCATTTGAACGGACATCTTACATTGCACGAAATCCACTGAGGCCATAGGAATGAGTCCAATCAAGAATGGCGGATGATTTTATTTGTGTTCTAGAGAGGGGTGATGTATGGGGGAGATGGGGCGTTCCGGAAAGATTTGTGTGCTCATTTCTCCGATCTGGGTCTTCATTAAGAAAGAATCCTATATAGTTGTTTATTTAGGCCACTGGTCTTCAAACTGTTGTCTGACAGAAAATTCTTACGTCGTTTTACACCGTTGTTACTCTATGGTTTCTTCGAAGATCACCATCTCACTCTTAGAATCTTTTTTTTTATTTTTAATAATGGCTAAGGTAAATCAATGTGAGAAAAGTCGTGTGATTTTGTGAAACTTTTTAACATACTAACTTATTGCAAAATAGCATTAACTTGTGCTCCAAGTGTCACATGATTTTGCATTACATTTGGTAACTGAAGTGTGCTTACATTTTATTCTTTCTTGCACGAAGTAAAAATAATACTGTATTGACGAGAATATTTTCACCCCAATTCGAACTTAAATTTCCATCTTAATAACGC
This sequence comes from Uloborus diversus, assembly GCF_026930045.1. Lineage (NCBI taxonomy): Eukaryota > Metazoa > Arthropoda > Arachnida > Araneae > Uloboridae > Uloborus > Uloborus diversus. The sequence continues at coordinate 133,528,837 of NC_072738.1, read as the reverse complement.
CTGAATAAATGATCATTAGTTTTTACTGCATGTTCGCGAGTGTAGGTACAAACAAATGACCATTTCTGATGATAACGCCTGAATAATTTTTTACAAATTTGTACTTCATGTTCGCACGTACATTTGTACGTACGAACGAATGTGCATTTCTAGTAATAGAGCCTAAATAGTTTTGGCTAGTTTTTACGGCATGTTCGTCCGTGCATGTCTACGAACGAAAGAATAGGCATTTCTAGTAATAACGGCCGAATCAAGTTTGATAGTTTTTACGGCATGCTTGCACGTGTAAATGTATGTACCAACGATTGGGCATCCGAAATTGTTTTTAAGTTTGGTAACACAAATTGAGCGTTTTTTTTTTTTTTTTTTTGGTAACAGCAAGTAGGTTTTATTTTTTGCCACTCTTTTTTCACTCACATTTCTTAGCGTGATAAACGTGGCTTTGTTAAAATGCTTTCATATCTTAACCCTTTTAATGAGTGCTTTTTCATGGAAATATTTGTGTTTGGGAAAGCACTCTCCTTTAACGTTTTTTGAAATAGATGCAAGTACAGTGGTCAACATTGTGGAAATTTTTTGAAAATCTGAAACTTAGTAAGTTTATAGAAAATGTTACATTTTATAAAATGCTAATTCGTATTACATCATTACAAAAAGTTTTAAACCAAATTCAATGTTTAAAAAAATAATTATATAGCTAAATTACAGTTAATTGCCAATAACTAATTTTATTCTACAGCACGAAGCAAAATACTGACTATATAACATTTGATTGCTCCCAAGAACAAGAGCTGAGGGCCAGGAAAGTTATATATTTAAACCGCTTCACTCGTTTTACGCGGGGATTACGTTCCACGGAAATGCCACGTAAATCGAAATCGCTTAAATTGAGACCTAATACTAGTGTTAAAATAGGGGTTTGGTTCCGTAGATAACAAAATATGTACTTCATTCTTGTGATGACTAATTGTCAAATCATAAACAGCGTATAATCGAAACCGCGTAAAATAAACCTGCGTAAAAGAGGGTCTACTGTATTTAAAATATTTGAATTTTCATTTTTCGCATAGAGTTCAGTATTAAATTCTCTTTAAAATGAGACAAACGAATTTGCATTTCATAAAACGTATTATTTTTTTTATAAGCATACAAAAAAATTTAAAAAAAAATGTAAAAATGTCTGCAATTTTGTCTACAACAGTACATTAGAGAATTGAAAGCAACGAACTTTTCCCGAACTATCCCCCTTAGAAGCTACATGGAAGGGTATAGAATCTGATATTATTTTGTTATATTTCGTTCTTCACTGCTATTTTCTTTCTGGATCCTTTCTGACGAAAACATTCCAAATTAATTCTCCGATATCTTCTCTCGTTGTTTTATTCAAACCTTATTAGAGTCACGAAGACACTTAGCGATCGATGCTTCTCAACAAGAATTTTGGTGCCAATTAACGGATGGAGCTCTATCGTGTTGTGTCGTCCGGAGAAAACTTCCTTCAGGTAAAAGAACAAGATCATGCCCCTAACAAGCCAAAGTTTGTATTGGAACTGATTTGACGATGCAGATCCTTTTAGTTCCCAAATTTTTATTTTGTGTGAAATTTAAAGATTTGAAAACTAGCGCTTCATTAATTATAACCATTATGACCATCTTTAAATTCAGCACCATAAAAGTAAACATTGTAATTTTATCATTCACTGAAATCGGTTTCTTCCTCTCCTAGAAAATAGTCAAATTTGGTAGGAATATATATTTTTTTGAATTTAAGGTGTCGATATTGTGATTTTTGTATTAATCGATCCTAATTTCCTAAATTCCACAATAAAAATAATAAAAATATTAATAACAATAAAATGATAATAATTATAATAACAATAATAGCAACATTAATAATGATAGTACCGAATAATAATAATAATAATAATAATAATAATAAAAATAATTGTTCATTAATCACACAGATTAATCAAGAAAGTTGTATTTATTTAGTTAAGAAATTAAGAACTGATTAACTGCAAAATTAACTCGTACTCACAGCACTGATGAAATCTCCCGAACACTATATAGTTGCAAGCTTCATTATAGAAACAAAAAAAAGAAATTAAAGCGCATGAAATAATAAAAGTAAAACAAGGCTTAACTAAAGACAAGAAAGAATTAAACAATACTTAATAATAATAATAATAATAAGTATAATAATAAAAAAAATATGATTGTTATTATTATTTTTGTTTCTATTATTATACTTATTATAAGTATAAGTAATATATGTATTTTAATAATAATAATAATAATTATTATTATTGTAGCATTAATAGTAAAAAATGATAATAATGATGATGATGATGATAATGATAATAATACTAATAATTATTATCATTACTTTTTCGATACTGTAAAAACTTATTTTATGTACATGCAATAAAATTTTGAAGATAAGAGGCATGGACAGAATTTAGTCAACAAAGAAAAAGAAACTATCTCCGACTATCCAAAGCAAAAACTTCATTAAAGACCGACTACTTAAAGTCTTGAGTCAAAAATAATATTGGATGCTAGCCTTTTAAAAATTTAAAAAGTCAAATTCTGAAACATTTGGCATAAATTTTTTGCGTGAAATAAATGATGACAAAAGATAACTTTCAATCAATAAGCGTCTTGTTATGCGTGATGAATAATTTTCTGTAATTGAATTGCAAGTGAATGTGAAATACTCTAGATTTCGCTATCAATAACTTCGCAAAAGTCATCAATTTCGTCTCCCACCCAATCGGGGAAATTTAGAAGGCTGCCTTGATAGTGTTGGGTAGGAGATTGCTTGGGCAGTTTATCAGCGACAAATCTTGCCCCTCCCTCATGTCGATGAAGCTTTTGTCCTTCCGTAGGCCCTGTTTCGTAAATTATCTTGTGTTTGTGGCATTTGCAGTTGTATTCAATACAATTCTGAAAACAGTTGCAGTGAATTTCCAACGCTACGTAGTTGTATGTGTTGATTTTTGTATTTTACTAGCTTATTATCCGGAATTGTTTATTAATGTCACATTTTAGTTTCAAATAATTAAAAAAATGAATTGTGTCTACATAGACGTGCAAAAAAAATTTTCGTCAATCTTCCGTTCTAGGTCAGAAGTTTTCAAACTTTTCCAACTTGAGGCACTTTTTGAAGAATTAGGATTTTCTCAAGGCACCCTTATTTTTTGAGTAAGTACATAAGTAAGCCAAATTATTCTACCCTAAGGTTTAAATCTCGCTCCTTTATGATTGAATAGCTGAGGTCTTTGCATATTCATCATATACTCATAAAAACTAAGAAAAAATAAAACCAAGTGAACATTTAAGTTTCAGTTATGTTTTTAAGCAGTTTTAGCAAAGAAAAGCAATTAAACATTATTAGGTACATGGACCATTCTTTTAAAGAAAACTCTGAGCTAGCTTCAATCAGAATTTAAGACAAAAACACCAAAAATTACTGTCAATGTAACACGAATTGAAAGAGTCTTAAATAGCAATAAATGCATATTAAACCACATTTGATAACATCAAAAACATTACCAAAAATGTCATGCTTCGATAAATTCTCCTTTACGATCTAAGGAATTTTTACTATGCTACATTAAAAAAAAGTGGGGATGGCTTTATTGGTTTGATTGACATTATTTGGCAAACCCACCCAACATATATATTGGACACTTCGTGGCACCCCTAGCCTCTTCCTACGGCATCCCAGGGTGCCGCGGCACCCAGTTTGAAAACTCCTGTATCTATGCAAAAACTGTCATAGCTTTTTAATGGGGCTAAAAGTTTTAAGCAATGACATAATATAACTCATTTCTTGCATTATGATTCGTTAACGTGGTATAAAATTTGAAACGATACGGGAATTAGTTAGAAAAGAAAGGAGCAATGTTTTGACTCCTAATTAGAAATTGGAACGCTTTGTAACTTGTTTAAATTTCGAAAAGATCTGTAATTTCCTGGGCATCAAAGTGCCTCTGTACTAAATAAAAATTTGGCAAATATCCGGCTCAAATTGTGAATTTGTGCACGGAACATAAAAAACAAACTAATTCACATACATCCATTTATGTACACTATACAAAAACAGATGCGCAAAGATTATTATCAGTAATTAAAAACACTAATATATTTCTGATAGCATTTTATGCAATTTTTTAGTTCGAGATTAATATTAAAATAAACATTTTCAGCTTGCACCTTTTTTTATGTAATTTTCCCCTAGTCGATTTCAAGCAGATTCTTTTTCCTTTTTTTTCTTTGTCTTCTTTTTTTAATCGTTTAACTTTACCGATTTTTCTTCTTCCTTAATTGTACGCCAAAAAATGAAAACGTGTTCTAGGGGAGCATTTACTTTCTAGCCCACTTTCCCGTAAAAGAAAAAGAAAGAAAAAAAAAGCATGGAAGTTGGCTTAAATACATTTTTTAAATGTCTCTAAAAACGAAAAAGTATGTCTAAAATGCATGAAATAATTGAATATCGAGAAGAATAAAAATTAGAAAAAGGGGTT